>NW_026281917.1:0-1045 GCF_023373465.1 Oncorhynchus keta
TGAGAGACTATGAGTGGTGAACAGAGTGGTAGAGACTATGAGTGGTAAACAGAGTGGTGAGAGACTATGAGTGGTGAACAGACTGGTAAACAGAGTGGTGAGAGACTATGAGTGGTGAACAGAGAGTGGTAAAGAGAGTGGTGAGAGACTATGAGTGGTAAACAGAGTGGTGAGAGACTATGAGTGGTGAACAGAGTGTGGCTAAAGAGAGTGGTGAGAGACTATGAGTGGTAAACAGAGTGGTGAGAGACTATGAGTGGTAAACAGAGTGGTAAACAGAGTGGTGAGACTATGAGTGGTGAACAGAGTGGTAAAGAGAGTGGTGAGAGACTATGAGTGGTAAACAGAGTGGTGAGGAGACTATGAGTGGTAAACAGAGTGGTGAGAGACTATGAGTGGTGCAGACTGGTAAACAGAGTGGTGAGAGACTATGAGTGGTGAACAGAGTGGTAAAGAGAGTGGTGAGAGACTATGAGTGGTAAACAGAGTGGTGAGAGACTATGAGTGGTAAGCAGAGTGGTGAGAGACTATGGGTGGTAAACAGAGTGGTGAGAGACTATGAGTGGTAAACAGAGTGGTGAGAGACTATGGGTGGTAAACAGAGTGGTAAACAGAGTGGTAAAGAGAGTGGTGAGAGACTATGAGTGGTAAACAGAGTGGTGAAAGACTATGAGTGGTAAACAGAGTGGTGAGAGACTATAAGTGGAAAACAGAAATAAACCTAAAGAGTTCAGAAGGTGTTCAGAACACAATGCCATCCATCATCTCAGCAGGCTGTTATATATGGATATCCCTACTCCTGGTAGTCTTGTGTGGAGAGTGTTGGGCATGTGGGGGAGAGTGGTAACATGCTGCTTTAAGTATGGGGTGAGACGGTGAAAGAGATTGATGTGGGAGAGGGCTGAGGAGACTGATTGGCTGAAGAGATTGATGTGGGAGAGTGCTGAGGAGACTGATTCGCTGAAGAGATTGATGTGGGAGAGGGCTGAGGAGACTGATTCAGCTGAAGAGATTGATGTGGAGAGAGCGGTGAAGAGAGTGATTG
>NW_026281918.1:0-57098 GCF_023373465.1 Oncorhynchus keta
CCCACCCACCTAAGGGGAAGAGGGAGGAGGAGAGAGGAAGAGGAGGAGGGGCTGTGAGAAAGGGATACAAAGAAGGGGTCATCATGTCGGAACGTCCCGTGGGAGTGGGAGCCTGCACTGGAGCTGAGACTGGGGGTTTGGGATTGGACCTGGGGTGGGGAATGGACCCCTGAGCTGGGACTGGAGGGACTGGGATTGGACCTGGGGTGGGGAATGGACCCGAGCTGGGACTGGAGGGACTGGGATTGGACCTGGGGTGGGGAATGGACCCCGAGCTGGGACTGGAGGGACTGGGATTGGACCTGGGGTGGGGAATGGACCCGAGCTGGGACTGGAGTCAAGGTTCAGGGCCTGTATCAGGCCCGGCATCGGGACCAGGCAGGGCTCGGTGCGTCCCATCGGGGCCGAGGGGCTGGTCGCCCTGCTGGAGGGGGTCTGGACAGCGTGTTGTTGATTGACAGCCGGCCCTTCGTAGAATTTAACTCCTCCCACATCCTGGAGGCGGTCCATGTGAACTGTTCAAAACTGATGAAGAGACGGCTGCAACAGGACAAGGTTCAGATCAACGAACTGCTGCAACACTCTGCTAAGAAGAAGGTGAGTTCCTGTATCAGAGAGTTTCTCTTTAACTAACTCTAACCCAGATCACTGATCAGCCAGGAGTCTAGGAGAGACAGGGAGTTTCTCTTTAACTAACTCTAACCCAGATCACTGATCTGCCAGGAGTCTAGGAGAGACAGGGAGTTTCTCTTTAACTAACTCTAACCCAGATCACTGATCTGCCAGGAGTCTAGGAGAGACAGGGAGTTTCTCTTTAACTAACTCTAACCCAGATCACTGATCAGCCAGGAGTCTAGGAGAGACAGGGAGTTTCACATGCAGAGCCAGGAGGAGATCTGACACACTCTCACTGACTTCAGACTGACATAATCCAGGAATCAGTTGTCTGAATCAGAGGGCATTATTATATTTTACAAAGATATTTACTGAGTGATGTTGTAGAATCCAGTCACTCCCCTCTCGTGGTTTGGCGACAGTTTGGAATAACAAGTTTTAAGGACGTCTGTCTGCTTGTTTTACGACTAAGGCAACATTTTCCTATGATTGTAAGCTGTAGTTAACTCTGTGCAATGAGGTAGAGAAATAACAACTTCTAGAAAGAGGTAGGGAAAGTAGAGCTTCTTAACGCTGTAGGGAAAGTAGAGCTGCTTAACTCTGTAGGGAAAGTAGAGCTTCTTAACGCGGTAGGGAAAGCAGAGCTTCTTAACGCGGTAGGGAAAGTAGAGCTTCTTAACGCTGTAGGGAAAGTAGAGCTTCTTAACGCTGTAGGGAAAGTAGAGCTTCTTAACGCGGTAGGGAAAGTTAAGCTTCTTAACGCGGTAGGGAAAGTTAAGCTTCTTAACGCGGTAGGGAAAGTTAAGCTTCTTAACGCTGTAGGGAAAGTATAGCTTCTAACGCGGTAGAGAAAGTATAGCTTCTTAACGCTGTAGGGAAAGTAGAGCTTCTTAACGCGGAAGGAAAGTAGAGCTTCTTAACGCGGTAGGGAAAGTAGAGCTTCTAACACGGTAGGGAAAGTAGAGCTTCTTAACGCGTTACGGAAAGTAGAACTTCTTAACGCGGTAGGGAAAGTAGAGCTTCTTAACGCGGTGTAGGGAAAGTAGAGCTTCTTAACGCTGTAGGGAAAGTATAGCTTCTTAACGCGGTAGAGAAAGTAGAGCTTCTTAACGCGGTAGGAAAGTTGCTTCTTAACGCGGTAGGGGAAAGTTAAGCTTCTTAACACGGTAGGGAAAGTAGAGCTTCTTAACGCGATAGGGAAAGTAGAGCTTCTTAACGCGGTAGGGAAAGTAGAGCTTCTTAACGCGGTAGGGGAAGTATAGCTTCTTAGCGGTAGGGAAAGTATAGCTTCTTAACGCGGTAGAGAAAGTATAGCTTCTTAACGCTGTAGGAAAGTAGAGCTTCTTAACGCGGTAGGGAAAGTAGAGCTTCTTAACGCGGTAAGGAAAGTTAAGCTTCTTAACGCGGTAGGGAAAGTTAACTTCTTAACGCTGTAGGGAAAGTAGAGCTTCTTAACGCGGTAGGAAAGTAGAGCTTCTTAACGCGGTAGGGAAAGTAGAGCTTCTTAACGCGATAGGAAAGTAGAGCTTCTTAACGCGGTAGGGAAAGTAGAGCTTCTTAACGCGGTAGGGAAAGTTAAGCTTCTTAACGCGGTAGGGAAAGTTAGCTTCTTAACGCTGTAGGGAAAGTAGAGCTTCTTAACGCGGTAGGGAAAGTAGAGCTTCTTAACACGGTAGGAAAGTAGAGCTTCTTAACGCGATAGGGAAAGTAGAGCTTCTTAACGCGGTAGGGAAAGTAGGAGCTTCTTAACGCGGTAGGGGAAGTATAACTTCTTAACGCGGTAGGGAAAGTATAGCTTCTTAACGCGGTAGAGAAAGTATAGCTTCTTAACGCTGTAGGGAAAAGTAGAGCTTCTTAACGCGGTAGGGAAAGCAGAGCTTCTTAACGCGGTAGGGAAAGTAGAGCTTCTTAGCGCGTTACGGAAAGTAGAGCTTCTTAACGCGGTAGGGAAAGTAGAGCTTCTTAACGCTGTAGGGAAAGTAGAGCTTCTTAACGCGGTAGGGAAAGTAGAGCTTCTTAACGCGGTAGGGAAAGTAGAGCTTCTTAACGCGGTAGGGAAAGTAGAGCTTCTTAACGCGGTAGGGTAAGTAGAGCTTCTTAACGCGGTAGGGAAAGTAGAGCTTCTTAACGCGGTAGGGAAAGTAGAGTTTCTTAACGCGGTAGGGAAAGTAGAGCTTCTTAACGCGGTAGGGAAAGTAGAGCTTCTTAACGCGGTAGGAAAGTAGAGCTTCTTAACGCGGTAGGGAAAGTAGAGCTTCTTAACGCGGTAGGGAAAGTAGAGCTTGTTAACGCGGTAGGGAAAGTAGAGCTTCTTAACGCGGTAGGGAAAGTAGAGCTTCTTAACGCGGTAGGGAAAGAGCTTCTTAACGCGGTAGGGAAAGTAGAGCCTTGAGTGTGTTGAATTCTGAGCTGCTGCCAAGCCACAGAGGTCCTGAGTGGAAATAGTCTGAGGGTCATCTGAGGCTCAGGGACTGAGAGAGACAGGTACTTACACACTTCCATTTCCATCTGCTCAAACAGGGCTCTTTAGGTCTGTGTTCTGCCTCCAGTTAGCAACATGACAGACAGACAATATACTCAACAATCACGTCATTAAGGCTGAAGTTGTGAGGGGTCTTCACTGTGTCGGTGCAGCTCTCAGACTTCAGACCAAAGTCAAAGAGCCAGATACAGATGAAACTGTTTCAGTATCTGGATGGCTCATCTTCCTCCTCCCCCTCCTCTTCCTCTTCCTCCTCTTCCTCTCCTCTTCCTCCTCTTCTCTCCCTCCTCCCCCTCCTCTTCCTCTTCCTCCTCTTCCTACTCTCCCTCTCCCTCCTCCCCTCCTCTCCCTCTTTCTCCTTCTCCCCTCCTCTCCCTCTTCCTCCTCCTCCTCTTTCTCTCCCTCTTCCTCCTCCTCCTCTTTCTCTCCCTCTTCCTCCTCCTCCTCCTCCCCTTCCTCCTCCTCTTCTTTCTCTTCCTCCTCCACCTGCTCCTCCTCCTCTTCCTCCTCCTCCACCTGCTCCTCCTCCTCTTCCTCCTCCTCCACCTGCTCCTCCTCCATCTCCTCCACCTGCAACCTCCTCCCCTCCTCCTCTTCCTCCTCCTCCACCTGCCTCTCCTCCTCCTCATCTTCCTCCTCCTCTTCTTCCTTCTCTTCCTCCACCTGCTCCTCCTCCTCTTCCTCCTCCTCATCATCATCTCTCCTTTACTGTTGTCAAGACACATCTTGAGGCTGAAACACACTACAGGATTTGAACCATTGGAGATACTATCCCATTGAGCGATTCAGTCCAGCCAAATCCTAGTGAACTAGTAATCGGTGTAGTACACACACCTGGTGGCACCTCCGGGCGGTACGATTGGACAATTGGGTGAGAATCGGGCTATATTTGCTGTGCAGGTTTGCGCATGTTCAGTAAGGAAATCATCGTGGCAACCGAGGAAGGTACCGCGTTCCATGTATGGGCATTGTTATGCTCCGAAAAATAAATTTACTTTGACATGTTAGTCATTTAGCAGACGCCCTCAGAGAGACTTACAGTCAGTACATTCATCTCCAGATATCTAGGTGGACCAGTCATAGTCAGCTAGGTGGACCAGTCATAGTCAGTACATTCACCTCCAGATAGCTAGGTGGACCAGTCATAGTCAGTACATTCATCTCCAGATAGCTAGGTGGACCAGTCATAGTCAGTACATTCATCTCCAGATAGCTAGGTGGACCAGTCATAGTCAGTACATTCACCTCCAGATAGCTAGGTGGACCAGTCATAGTCAGTACATTCATCTGCAGATAGCTAGGTGGACCAGTCATAGTCAGGACATTCATCTTCAGATAGCTAGGAGGGACAACCACATATCACAGTCATAGTCAGTACATTCATCTTCAGATAGCTAGGTGGACCAGTCATAGTCAGTACATTCATCTGCAGATAGCTCAGTGGACCAGTCATAGTCAGCACATTCATCTGCAGATAGCTAGGTGGACCAGTCATAGTCAGCACATTCATCTACAGATAGCTAGGTGGACCAGTCATAGTCAGGACATTCATCTTCAGATAGCTAGGTGGACCAGTCATAGTCAGGACATTCATCTTCAGATAGCTAGGTGGACCAGTCATAGTCAGTACATTCATCTCCAGATAGCTAGGTGGACCAGTCATAGTCAGTACATTCATCTCCAGATAGCTAGGTGGACCAGTCATAGTCAGTACATTCATCTTCAGATAGCTAGGAGGACCAGTCATAGTCAGTACATTCATCTCCAGATAGCTAGGTGGACCAGTCATAGTCAGCACATTAATCTTCAGATAGCTAGGTGGACCAGTCATAGTCAGTACATTCATCTCCAGATAGCTAGGTGGACCAGTCATAGTCAGTACATTCATCTCCAGATAGCTAGGTGGACCAGTCATAGTCAGCACATTCATCTCCAGATAGCTAGGTGGACCAGTCGTAGTCAGTACATTCATCTCCAGATAGCTAGGTGGACCAGTCATAGTCAGTACATTCATCTCCAGATAGCTAGGTGGACCAGTCATAGTCAGTACATTCATCTTCAGATAGCTAGGTGGACCAGTCATAGTCAGTACATTCATCTTCAGATAGCTAGGTGGACCAGTCATAGTCAGTACATTCATCTCCAGATAGCTAGGTGGACCAGTCATAGTCAGTACATTCATCTCCAGATAGCTAGGTGGACCAGTCATAGTCAGTACATTCATCTTCAGATAGCTAGGTGGACCAGTCATAGTCAGTACATTCATCTCCAGATAGCTAGGTGGACCAGTCATAGTCAGTACATTCATCTTCAGATAGCTAGGTGGACCAGTCATAGTCAGTACATTCATCTCCAGATAGCTAGGTGGACCAGTCATATTCAGGACATTCATCTTCAGATAGCTAGGTGGACCAGTCATAGTCAGTACATTCATCTCCAGATAGCTAGGTGGACCAGTCATAGTCAGGACATTCATCTGCAGATAGCTAGGTGGACCAGTCCTAGTCAGTACATTCATCATCAGATAGCTAGGTGGACCAGTCATAGTCAGTACATTCATCTTCAGATAGCTAGGTGGACCAGTCATAGTCAGTACATTCATCTCCAGATAGCTAGGTGGACCAGTCATAGTCAGGACATTCATCTGCAGATAGCTAGGTGGACCAGTCATAGTCAGCACATTCATCTTCAGATAGCTAGGAGGGACAACCACATATCACAGTCATAGTCAGCACATTCATCTCCAGATAGCTAGGTGGACCAGTCATAGTCAGTACATTCATCTTCAGATAGCTAGGTGGACCAGTCATAGTCAGTACATTCATCTTCAGATAGCTAGGTGGACCAGTCATAGTCAGTAAAGTATCTGTCAGCTAAGTTAGAGCTAGTAAGGGTGGGAGGGGATTATTTAATATACTCTTTGAAGAGGTTTCAGATGTTTTCAGAAGATGTCCTAGCTTCACGGAGAAGCTGGTTCCAGCATTGTGGTACCAGGACAGAGAAGAGCTTGGACTGGGACAGTGTGAGACATAGGATGCGAAAAGGTAGGAGAGTGAGGTCGAAGAGGCAGAATTAGGAGACCGGAAGGAGAAGGATTTAGCAGAAGGGAGAGATGATAGGATAGAAGAGGAGAGAGTAGTGGGAGAGAGAGAGACCATCTGGGTAGGGGCTGAGTGGTTAGAGATGATAGGATAGATGAGAGAGTAGTAGGAGAGAGATACCATCTGGGTAGGGGCTGAGTGGTTAGAGATGATAGGATAGATGAGAGAGTAGTAGGAGAGAGAGAGAGACCATCTGGGTAGGGGCTGAGTGGTTAGAGATGATAGGATAGAAGAGGAGAGTAGTAGGAGAGAGAGAGAGACCATCTGGGTAGGGGCTGAGTGGTTAGAGATGATAGGATAGAAGAGGAGAGAGTAGTGGGAGAGAGAGAGAGACCATCTGGGTAGGGGCTGAGTGGTTAGAGATGATAGGATAGAAGAGGAGAGAGTAGTGGGAGAGCGAGACCATCTGGGTAGGGGCTGAGTGGTTAGAGATGATAGGATAGATGAGAGAGTAGTAGGAGAGAGAGAGAGACCATCTGGGTAGGGGCTGAGTGGTTAGAGATGATAGGATAGAAGAGGAGAGTAGTAGGAGAGAGAGAGAGAGACCATCTGGGTAGGGGCTGAGTGGTTAGAGATGATAGGATAGAAGAGGAGAGTAGTAGGAGAGAGAGAGAGACCATCTGGGTAGGGGCTGAGTGGTTAGAGATGATAGGATAGATGAGAGAGTAGTAGGAGAGAGAGAGAGACCATCTGGGTAGGGGCTGAGTGGTTAGAGATGATAGGATAGTAGAGGGGGTAGTGGGAGAGTGTGTCAGTCGGTGCGTGACTGTGTAGGGTGAGTGGTTAGAGTTGGAAAGGGAGACAGAAAGGAGAACAAAGTAGTGATCAGAGAGAGACCTGGAGAGGTGTTGCAGTGAGGTGAGTAGGTGAGCAGCCTCTAGTAAAGATGAGGACAAGCGTATTGCTTGTAACCAGCAGGTAGCCTAGTGGTTAGAGCGTTGGACTAGTAACCAGCAGGTAGCCTAGTGGTAAGAGCAGGTAGCCTAGTGGTTAGAGTATTGGACCGGTAACCAGAAGGTAGCCTAGTCGTTAGATCGTTGGACTAGTAACCAGCAGGTAGCCTAGTGGTTAGAGAGTTGGACTAGTAACCAGCAGGTAGCCTAGTGGTTAGAGCGTTGGACCAGTAACCAGCAGGTAGCCTAGTGGTTAGAGCGTTGGCCCAGTAACCAGCAGGTAGCCTAGTCGTTAGATCGTTGGACTAGTAACCAGCAGGTAGCCTAGTGGTTAGAGAGTTGGACTAGTAACCAGCAGGTAGCCTAGTGGTTAGAGCGTTGGACCAGTAACCAGCAGGCAGCCTAGTGGTTAGAGCGTTGGACTAGTAACCAGCAGGTAGCCTAGTGGTTAGAGTGTTGGACTAGTAACCAGCAGGTAGCCTAGTGGTTAGAGCGTTGGACTAGTAACCAGCAGGTAGCCTAGTGGTTAGAGCGTTGGACTAGTAACCAGCAGGTAGCCTAGTGGTTAGAGCGTTGGACTAGTAACCAGCAGGTAGCCTAATGGTTAGAGTGTTGGACCAGTAACCAGCAGGTAGCCTAGTGGTTAGAGCGTTGGACTAGTAACCAGCAGGTAGCCTAGTGGTTAGAGCGTTGGACTAGTAACCAGCAGGTAGCCTAGTGGTTAGAGCGTTGGACTAGTAACCAGCAGGTAGCCTAGTGGTTAGAGTGTTGGACCAGTAACCAGCAGGTAGCCTAGTGGTTCGAGCGTTGGACCAGTAACCAGTAGGTAGCCTAGTGGTTAGAGCGTTGGACTAGTAACCAGCAGGTAGCCTAGTGGTTAGAGCGTTGGACTAGTAACCAGCAGGTAGCCTAGTGGTTAGAGCGTTGGACTAGTAACCAGCAGGTAGCCTAGTGGTTAGAGCGTTGGACTAGTAACCAGCAGGTAGCCTAGTGGTTAGAGCGTTGGACTAGTAACCAGCAGGTAGCCTAGTGGTTAGAGCGTTGGACTAGTAACCAGCAGGTAGCCTAGTGGTTAGAGCGTTGGACTAGTAACCGAAAGGTTGCAATATAGAATCCCTGAGATGAAAGGTACAAATCTGTCTTTCTGCCCCTGAACAAGGCAGTTAACCCACTGTTCCTAGACCAGTTAACCCACTGTTCCTAGGCAGTTAACCCACTGTTCCTAGACCAGTTAACCCACTGTTCCTAGACCAGTTAACCCACTGTTCCTTAGACCAGTTAACCCACTGTTCCTTAGACCAGTTAACCCACTGTTCCTAGACCAGTTAACCTACTGTTCCTAGACCAGTTAACCCACTGTTCCTAGACCAGTTAGTTAACCCACTGTTCCTAGACCAGTTAACCTACTGTTCCTAGACCAGTTAACCCACTGTTCCTTAGACCAGTTAACCCACTGTTCCTAGACCAGTTAACTTACTGTTCCTAGACCAGTTAACCCACTGTTCCTAGACCAGTTAACCCACTGTTCCTAGACCAGTTAACCCCCTGTTCCTAGACCAGTTAACCCACTGTTCCTAGACCAGTTAACCCACTGTTCCTAGACCAGTTAACCCCACTGTTCCTAGACCAGTTAACCCACTGTTCCTTAGACCAGTTAACCCACTGTTCCTTAGACCAGTTAACCCACTGTTCCTTAGACCAGTCAACCCACTGTTCCCAGACCAGTTAACCCACTGTTCCTAGACCAGTTAACCCACTGTTCCTAGACCAGTTAACCCACTGTTCCTAGGTCGTCATAGTAAATAAGTGTTTGTTCTTAACTGACTGGCCTCGTTAAATAAAATATTCAACATGTATAGAAGTTATTGGGGTGCCTTAAGTGCCAGTAGAGTTCTCGGGAGCCCATCAACCTGAAATGGGCTATGTGCTTCCAGGTTAGGTTTGCTCCGATTTCTTCCCATTTGGAAAACATCTCCATGAGCTGATGGTAGCCTGCAGTTGGGGACAATGTACATCAGGCTTTAGTCTACAGGAGGACTCAAATCATATCTATTCATAGCAGTGGAAACTGGATATCAACAAGCTATTTAGGTCAGGTCAGGTGTGTGTGTGTGTGTGTGTGTGTGTGTGTGTGTGTGTGTGTGTGTGTGTGTGTGTGTGTGTGTGTGTGTGTGTGTGTGTGTGTGTGTGTGTGTGTGTGTGTGTGTGTGTGTGTGTGTGTGTGTTCAAGGGCACCGCAGCGGTACTTTCCACCCTAGAATAGGACCATAGAACTATAAACCACACGATCACTCTGTTTCCAACCGGTTATACAGGACATATCACCATGACTGGTACATGACATATCAACATGACATATCAACATGACTGGTACATGACATATCAACATGACTGGTACAGGACATATCAGCCTGACTGGTACAGGACATATCAACCTGACTGGTACAGGACATATCAACCTGACTGGTACAGGACATATCACCCTGACTGGTACAGGACATATCAACCTGACTGGTACATGACATATCAACCTGACATATCAACATGACATATCAACCTGACTGGTACAGGACATATCAACCTGACTGGTACAGGACATATCAACATGACTGGTACATGACATATCACCATGACATATCAACATGACTGGTAAAGGACATATCAACATGACTGGTACATGACATATCAACATGACTGGTACATGACATATCAACATGACTGGTACAGGACATATCAACCTGACTGGTACAGGACATATCAACATGACATATCAACATGACTGGTACAGGACATATCAACCTGACTGGTACATGACATATCAACATGACTGGTACAGGACATATCACCATGACTGGTACAGGACATATCACCATGACTGGTACAGGACATATCAACATGACTGGTACATGACATATCAACCTGACTGGTACATGACATATCAACATGACTGGTACATGACATATCAACATGACTGGTACATGACATATCAACCTGACTGGTACAGGACATATCAACCTGACTGGTACAGGACATATCAACATGACTGGTACAGGACATATCAACATGACTGGTACAGGACATATCAACCTGACATATCAACCTGACTGGTACAGGACATATCAACATGACTGGTACAGGACATATCAACATGACATATCAACCTGACTGGTACAGGACATATCAACATGACT
Organism: Oncorhynchus keta; assembly: GCF_023373465.1. NCBI lineage: Eukaryota > Metazoa > Chordata > Actinopteri > Salmoniformes > Salmonidae > Oncorhynchus > Oncorhynchus keta. The sequence goes on from NW_026281918.1 coordinate 10,283, forward strand.
GGTACATGACATATCAACCTGACTGGTACAGGACATATCAACATGACTGGTACAGGACATATCAACATGACTGGTACAGGACATATCAACATGACTGGTACAGGACATATCAACATGACTGGTACAGGACATATCAACATGACTGGTACATGACATATCAACCTGACATATCAACCTGACTGGTACAGGACATATCAACCTGACTGGTACAGGACATATCAACATGACTGGTACAACGTCTCCAACTAGTTATACCAAACCTCCTGGTTCAGAGAGACAGCATGACAGGTTCTGTTTATTCATGATGTTGTGTTTCAGAGGGAGAATGACAGCTCCTCCTGGTTCAGAGAGACAGCATGACAGGTTCTGTTTATTCATGATGTTGTGTTTCAGAGGGAGAATGACAGCTCCTCCTGGTTCAGAGAGACAGCGTGACAGGTTCTGTTTATTCATGATGTTGTGTTTCAGAGGGAGAATGACAGCTCCTCCTGGTTCAGAGAGACAGCGTGACAGGTTCTGTTTATTCATGATGTTGTGTTTCAGAGGGAGAATGACAGCTCCTCCTGGTTCAGAGAGACAGCGTGACAGGTTCTGTTTATTCATGATGTTGTGTTTCAGAGGGAGAATGACAGCTCCTCCTGGTTCAGAGAGACAGCGTGACAGGTTCTGTTTATTCATGATGTTGTGTTTCAGAGGGAGAATGACAGCTCCTCCTGGTTCAGAGAGACAGCGTGACAGGTTCTGTTTATTCATGATGTTGTGTTTCAGAGGGAGAATGACAGCTCCTCCTGGTTCAGAGAGACAGCATGACAGGTTCTGTTTATTCATGATGTTGTGTTTCAGAGGGAGAATGACAGCTCCTCCTGGTTCAGAGAGACAGCATGACAGGTTCTGTTTATTCATGATGTTGTGTTTCAGAGGGAGAATGACAGCTCCTCCTGGTTCAGAGAGACAGCATGACAGGTTCTGTTTATTCATGATGTTGTGTTTCAGAGGGAGAATGACAGCTCCTCCTGGTTCAGAGAGACAGCATGACAGGTTCTGCTTTGGGATTGTGTTGCCGGGGCAGCCAGTGATCTGAGTGTTGACTTTGTGATTGTCTGATCACTAAAATATTTAGACCAGCAATACATAATCAATGATTAGATTAGATTACAAGACTGTTTGAGTAACTCTTCCTCCTCTCTCTGAATGTTTCTGTTAACTCTTCATCTTCCTCCTCTCTCTCTCTCTGAATGTTTATGTTAACTCTTCATCTTCCTCCTCTCTCTCTCTCTGAATGTTTCTGTTAACTCTTCATCTTCCTCCTCTCTCTCTGAATGTTTCTGTTAACCCTTCATCTTCCTCCTCTCTCTGAATGTTTGTGTTAACCCTTCATCTTCCTCCTCTCTCTCTCTGAATGTTTCTGTTAACCCTTCATCTTCCTCCTCTCTCTCTCTGAATGTTTCTGTTAACCCTTCATCTTCCTCCTCTCTCTCTCTGAATGTTTCTGTTAACTCTTCATCTTCCTCCTCTCTCTCTGAATGTTTCTGTTAACCCTTCATCTTCCTCCTCTCTCTCTGAATGTTTCTGTTAACCCTTCATCTTCCTCCTCTCTCTCTCTGAATGTTTCTGTTAACCCTTCATCTTCCTCCTCTCTCTCTCTGAATGTTTCTGTTAACCCTTCATCTTCCTCCTCTCTCTCTGAATGTTTATGTTAACTCTTCATCTTCCTCCTCTCTCTCTGAATGTTTCTGTTAACCCTTCATCTTCCTCCTCTCTCTCTCTGAATGTTTCTGTTAACTCTTCATCTTCCTCTCTCTCTCTCTGAATGTTTCTGTTAACCCTTCATCTTCCTCCTCTCTCTCTGAATGTTTCTGTTAACTCTTCATCTTCCTCTCTCTCTCTCTGAATGTTTCTGTTAACCCTTCATCTTCCTCCTCTCTCTCTGAATGTTTCTGTTAACTCTTCATCTTCCTCTCTCTCTCTCTGAATGTTTCTGTTAACCCTTCATCTTCCTCCTCTCTCTGAATGTTTCTGTTAACTCTTCATCTTCCCCTCTCTCTCTTTTTCTCCTAGTTGGAGCGAGTGGGCGGTCAGGAAGTGGTGGTGTATGACCAAAGTTCATCTGACCCCTTGACTCTTCCCTCGGAGGCCTTCCTTACCGTCCTATTGGACAAGCTGGAGAGGAGCTTCCCTTCCGTACACCTGCTCTCAGGTTAGACACACTCACTCAGCCCGTCATCTTCCTCACTGCCTCTCTCTCTCTCCCCTTCCTCTCTTTCCCTCCTCCCTCCCCCTCCAGCCCTTCATCCTCCTCACTGCCTATCTCTCTCCCCTTCCTCTCTTTCCCTCCTCCCTCCCCTCCAGCCTGTCATCCTCCTCACTGACTCTCTCTCTCTCTCCCTTCCTCTCTTTCCCTCCCCTCCAGCCCTTCATCCTCCTCACTGCCTCTCTCTCTCCCCTTCCTCTCTTTCCCTCCTCCCTCCCCCTCCAGCCTGTCATCCTCCTCACTGACTCTCTCTCTCTCCCCTTCCTCTCTTCCCTCCCCTCCAGCCCTTCATCCTCCTCACTGCCTCTCTCTCTCTCCCCTTCCTCTCTTTCCCTCCTCCCTCCCCTCCAGCCCTTCATCCTCCTCACTGCCTCTCTCTCTCTCCCCTTCCTCTCTTCCCCCCTCCCTCCCCTCCAGCCCTTCAACTTCCTCACTGCCTCTCTCTCTCTCCCTTTCCTCTCTTCCCCTCATTCACTCATTAATCACTGGCCAGTGAGGTGGTGATAGGACAGCTAACTGAAAATGGCTGCTGGTGATAGGACAGCTAACTGAAAATGGCTGCTGGTGATAGGACAGCTAACTGAAAATGGCTGCTGGTGATAGGACAGCTAACTGAAAATGTGGACGTGAATGGGTTAAAATGTTAATTGTGGACGTGAATGGGTTAATGGGTTTAATGAGGACGTGAATGGGTTAATTGAGGACGTGAATGGGTGAGGTGAATGGGTTTAATGAGGACGTGAATGGGTTAATGAGGACGTGAATGGGTTAAATGAGGACGGAAATGAGGGCGTGAATGGGTTTAATGAGGATGTGAATGGGTTTAATGAGGACGTGAATGGGTTAAAATGAGGACGTGAATGGGTTTAATGAGGGCGTGAATGGGTTTAATGAGGACGTGAATGGGTTTAATGAGGACGAATGGGAATGAGGTTGAATGGGTTTAATGAGGACGAATGGGTTAAATGAGGACGTGAATGGGTTTAATGAGGATGTGAATGGGTTAAATGAGGATGAATGGGTTAAATGAGGATGAATGGGTTTAATGAGGATGTGAATGGGTTAAATTGAAGGTTAAATGAGGATGAATGGGTTAAATGAGGATGTGAATGGGTTTAATGAGGATGTGAATGGGTTTAATGAGGACGTGAATGGGTTTAATGAGGATGTGAATGGGTTAGATGAGGACGTGAATGGGTTAAATGAGGATGTGAATGGGTTAAATGAGGATGTGAATGGGTTTAATGAGGATGTGAATGGGTTTAATGAGGATGTGAATGGGAATGAGGATGTGAATGGGTTAATGAGGATGTGAATGGGTTTAATGAGGATGAATGGGAATGGGTTTAATGAGGATGTGAATGGGTAATGAGGATGTGAATGGGTTTAATGAGGATGTGAATGGGTTAAATGAGGATGTGAATGGGTTAAATGAATGGGTTTAATGAGGATGTGAATGGGTTTGATGAGGATGTGAATGGGTTTAATGAGGATGTGAATAAATGAGGATGTGAATGGGTTAAATGAGGATGTGAATGGGTTAAATGAGGATGGAATGGGTTTAATGTGAATGGGTTTAATGAGGATGTGAATGGGTTAAATGAGGATGTGAATGGGTTTAATGAATGGGTTAAAATGAGGACGTGAATGGGTTAATGAGGATGTGAATGGGTTTAATGAGGATGGAATGGGTTAAATGAGGACGTGAATGGGAGTGAATGGGTTTAATGAGGATGTGAATGGGTTTAATGAGGATGAATGGATTAATGAGGATGAATGGGTTTAATGAGGATGTGAATGGGTTTAATGAGGATGTGAATGGGTTTAATGAGGATGTGAATGGGTTTAATGAGGATGTGAATGGTTTAATGAGGATGTGAATGGGTTTAAAATGAGGATGTGAATGGGTTTAATGAGGATGTGAATGGGTTTGATGAGGATGTGAATGGGTTTAATGAGGAGGATGATGAGGATGAATGGGTTCGGAATGGGTTTGATGAATGGGTTAGATGAGGATGGGTTTGATGAGGATGTGAATGGGTTTGATGGGATGTGAATGGGTTTAATGAGGATGTGAATGGGTTTAATGAGGACGTGAATGGGTTAAATGAGGTTGAATGGGTTAATGAGGACGTGAATGAGGATGAGGTGAATGGGTTTAATGAGGATGAATGGAATGAGGTTGAAGATGAGGATGAATGGGAATGGGTTTGATGAGGATGTGAATGGGTTAAATGAGGATGTGAATGGGTTTAATGAGGAGAATGGGTTAAATGTGAATGGGTTTAATGAGGATGTGAATGGGTTTAATTTGATGAGGATGTGAATGGGTTAAATGAGGATGTGAATGGGTTAAATGAGGATGTGAATGGGTTTAATGAGGATGTGAATGGGTTTGATGAGGATGTGAATGGGTTAAATTGAAATGAGGATGGAATGGGTTTAATGAGGATGTGAATGGGTTTAATGAGGATGTGAATGGGTTAAATGAGGATGTGAATGGGTTAAATGAGGATGTGAATGGGTTAAATGAGGACGTGAATGGGGTTTAATGAGGATGTGAATGGGTTTAAATGAGGATGTGAATGGGTTTAATGAGGATGAATGGGAATGAGGATTGAAAATGAGGATGAATGGGTTTAATGAGGATGTGAATGGGTTAAATGAGGATGGGTGAATGGGTTTAATGAGGATGTGAATGGGTTTAATGAGGACGTGAATGGGTTTAATGAGGACGTGAATGGGGATGAGGATCCTGAATGTTTAATGAGGATCAGAATGGGTTTAATGAGGATGAATGGGTTAGATGAGGATGTGAATGGGTTTGATGAGGATGTGAATGGGTTTGATGAGGATGTTTAATGACGTGAATGGGTTTGATGAGGGACGTGAATGGGTTAAATGAGGACGTGAATGGGTTTGGGATGAGGATGAGGATGTGAATGGGTTTAATGAGGATGTGAATGGGTTTGATGAAGGATGGAATGGGTTTAATGAGGATGAGAATGGGTTAAATGAGGATGTGAATGGGTTAAATGAGGATGTGAATAGAGGTTTAATGAGGAGAGAGGCAGTGAATGGGTTTAATGATGGGAGGAGAGAGGCTGATGTGAAGGAGAGAGGAGGAGAGAATTTGATGAGGCGTGAATGGGTTAAATGAGGATGTGAATGGGTTTAATGAGGAGCGTGAATGGGTTTAATGAGGATGTGAATGGGTTTGATGAGGACGGACGAATGAATGGGTTTTAAGAGAGGCAGAGTGATGAATGAGAGCGGAGGAATGAGGATAGGGGTTGAGAATGAGGGATGTGAATGGGTTTAATGAGGGCGTGAATGGGTTTAATGAGGGACGTGAATGGGTTTAATGACGATGAGAGAGGGAAAGGGAGAGCGTGAATGGGTTTGATGAGGACGTGAATGGGTTTAATGAGGACGTGAATGGGGAATGGTGTTTAATGAGGACGTGAATGAGGAGGAGAGGGGCAGAGTGATGATGGGAGAGAGGCAGGACGTGAATGGGAGAGAGGAGAGAGGGAGAGTGAATGAGAGAGGGGAAAGAGGAGGACGTGAATGGGTTTGATGAGGATGTGAATGGGTTTAATGAGGATGTGAATGGGTTTAATGAGGACGTGAATGAGGTTTGATTCAGAGGCGTGAGAGAGGCAGAGGTTTGAGAGGAGGAGGCGTGAATGGGTTTAATGAGGATGTGAATGGGTTAAATTTGAGATGGGTTTGATGAGAGAGGAGAGAATGGGTTAAAGAGAGGAGGGCGTGAATGAGGTTTGTTTAATGAGGATGTGAATGGGTTTAATGAGGGATGTGAATGGGAGGAGATGAGGAGGAGAAGGCAGGTTTAATGAGGGAAAGAGGAGGGGAAGGAGGAGAGGCAGGGTTTAGATGAGGGCGTGTGAATGGGTTTAATGAGGATGTGAATGGGTTTAAGAGGCGTGAATGGGTTTGATGAGGATGTGAATGGGTTTAATGAGGAGGAGTGAATGGGTTTAATGAGATGAGAGGAGGAGAGATTTGAAGAGAGGCAGAGTGAATGGGTTTAATGAGGATGTGAATGGGTTTAATGAGGAGGAGAATGGGTTGAAAGAGGAGAGAGAGGAGAGTGCTGTGAGGGAATGAGGCAGAGGACGAGAGAGAGAGGAGAGAGGAGAGAGGCAGAATTTAAAGAGGAGGAGAGAGGCATGTGAGGATGAGGAGAGTTTAGATCCGGATGAGAGAGGATTAGATGTCGATGAGAGAGGGTTAAATGAGGAGGAAGAGGGTTAAATGAGGGATGAGGAGATGAGGGTTTGAATGAGAGATGAAAGAGAGGAGGAGAGAGGCAGTTTGAGAGCGGGAGGAAAGAGGAGGATGTGAATGAGAGAGGAGGAGAGGAGAGAGGCAGAGGACGATGAGAGAGAGGAGAGAGGTGAAGAACAGTTTGACGAAGGATGAGAGGGAGGGAAAGAGGAGAGATGAGAGAGGTTTAGAGAGGCAGGACATGAGAGAGGAAAGAGGAGGAGAGAGGCAGAGTGACGATGAGAGAGGAGGAAATGTGAGAGGCAGGATGACGATGAGAGATCCGGAAAGAGGGGAGAGAGGCAGAGATGATGAATGGGTTAAATGAGGAGAGAGGTGACGAAGGGAGGAGAGGAGGGAAAGAGAAGAAATGATGAGGAGGTGAAAATGGAGTTAAATGAGGGATGAGAGCGGAGGAAAGAGGAAGAGAGGGTTTTAATGAGGAGAGTGAAGTGACGGGATGAGAGAGAGGAGAGAGTTTTTAATGAGGAGGTGAATGGGAGGAATGGGGGATGATGAAGCGGAGGTTAAAGAGAGGCAGATGAGAGAGGAGAGAAAAGAGTATGAGAGAGGAGGGTTAAAGAGAGCAGAGTGACGATGAGAATGGGTTAGAAGAGAGGGAGATGTGAGAGAGGAGTGAGGATGACGATGAGAGAGGAGTTTAATGAGGATGATGAGAGAGGAGGAGGGAGGGAGAGAGGAGATGAGGATGTGAATGAGAGGGAGAGGAAGAGAGGATGACGATGAGAGCGGAGGGAGAGAGGAGGAGAGAGGTGGAGAAGGCAGGTTAAAGAGGCAGAGTGATTTAATGAGAGAGGAGAGAGGACGAGAGAGGAGAGGTTAAATGAGAGATGAGATGGGTTAAAGGCAGAGGAGATGAAGAGGTTGAAAGAGGAGGAGAGGCAGAGTGACGATGAGAGGATGTGAGGCATGGAATGAAAGAGGAATGAGGATGTGAATGGGAGGAATGAGGGATGACGATGAGAGATGGGTTTAGGATGAGGATGCGAATGAGGTTTTAATGAGGATGAGAGATGCATTAGATGAAAGAGGATGTGAATGGGTTTAATGAGGATGAAAGAAGGAGGAGTTTAGAGTGACGATGGAGAGAGGGAAAGAGGAGGAGAGAGGGTTTGATGAGGAGGAGAGAGGAGGGGAGAGATTCAGAGGTTGAGAGAGGCAGAGAGGAGAGAGATTGAATGGATTAAAGGCAGATGTATTTACACCCGAGAAGGAGAGAGGGAGAGTCGAAGGAGAGCGGAGGGAGAGAGGAGGAGAGAGGCAGATTCTGGACCGCTGGAGGAGAGTCCCAGATGACGATTTAAAAGAGACCTCGATCCGCTTTCTGGAGTTCCTGTCTCAAACCTCAGAGGGAGAGTTGTTTCCTGAGAGAGGAGGAAAGAGAGGAGAGCTTCAGAGTGATGAGAGAGGAGGAAAGAGGATGAGAGATGCAGAGTTGAGAGACTTCGAGAGAAGGAGAGAAGAGGGAGAGAGGGAGACACCTGTAACATTGACTTTATCGGACAGAGGAGAGGAGGAAAGAGGAGGAGAGAGGCAGAGTGACGTTGCAGTATGGAGGATTGATCCGGAGAGCTCCCAGAGTTGACTGAGAGGAGGGAAAGAGTGAGAGAGGCAGAGTGTTGAAATGAGAGAGGATCAAACTGTGTCACTCAAAGGAGGAGAGAGCAGAGGAGAGAGAGGAGGAGAGAGGAGTCCCTGTTTATTTCCCACAGAGGAAGAGTTCCTGACCCTGGATACAAGACACAGCTGTACATCCAGGAGGAAATGTTATAAAGGCAGATGGGTTCAAGAGGATGAGTGAGATGCGGAGGAGAGAGGAGGAGAGAGGCAGAGTGACGATGAGAGAGGAGGAAAGAGGAGAGAGGCAGAGTGACGATGAGAGAGGAGAGAGAGGAGAGAGGCAGAATGAGAGAGAGGAGAGAGGAGGAGAGAGGCAGAGTGACGATGAGAGAGGAGAGAGGAGGAGAGAGGCAGAGTGACGATGAGAGAGGAGAAGAGGAGGTGAAGAGGAGGAGAGAGGAGGAGAGAGGGAGTGACGATGAGAGCGGAGGAAAGAGGAGGGAGAGGCAGAGTGACGATGAAAGAGAGAGGAGAGGCAGAGGAGATGAGAGAGGCAGAGTGACGATGAGAGAGGAGGAGGAGAGGAGGAGAGAGGAGAGTGACGATGAGAGCGGAGGAAAGAGGAGGAGAGAGGCAGAGTGACGATGAAAGAGGAGAGAGGCAGAGTGACGATGAGAGAGGAGGAAAGAGGAGAGAGAGGCAGAGTGACGATGAGAGAGGAGGAAAGAGGAGGAGAGGCAGAGTGACGATGAGAGAGCGGAGGAAAGAGAGGAGGAGAGAGGCAGAGTGACGAGAGAGAGGAGGAGTGAGGCAGAGTGACGATGAGAGAGGAGGAGGAGGAGGAGAGGAGAGAGGAGGAGAGGCAGAGTGACGATGAGAGAGGAGGAAGAGAGAGCAGAGAGAGAGGAGGAGAGGAGGAGAGAGAGAGGTGAGATGAGAGCGGAGGAGAGAGGAGGAGAGAGGCAGAGTGACGATGAGAGGAGAGAGAGGAGATGGTGAGAGGAGGAGAGGAAAGAGGAGGAGAGAGGAGGAGAGAGGAGGAGAGAGGCAGAGGACGATGACGGAGGAAAGAGGAGGAGAGAGGCAGAGTGACGATGAAGAGGAGGAGGAGATGAGATTCAGAGGAGGAAAGAGGAGGTGAGGCAGAGACATTGACAATGAGAGAGGAGCTGAGGAGGAGAGCATTCAGAAAGACGATGAGAGGCAAGAGTGACGATGAGAGAGGAGAGGAGAGAGGCACCCTAGATTCAGCGGAGTCAGTTCGATGAGAGAGGAGATGCAGGTGAGGACGAGAGGCAGAGTGACGATGAGTGACGATGAGCTGAGAGCAGAGGCGATGAGAGACGATGAGTGAGGGAAGAGAGGTGGAGAGGAGGAGGAGAGAGGAGTTCAACTGAGAGGAGGTGGAGAGAGGCGGAATGGAGGCTATGAGAGAGGGGGAGTTACTGAGGACAGTATGCAGGGAGTGGTTGTTTCTGTGAGCTTGAAGAACATTTCCACATGAAGTCCTCCTGGGCTGAGTGTGAGCTTGAAGAATGGCACCCTATCCCTATATAGCCCAGGGGGCTCAGTTCAACTGTAGTGCACTTACCATGCAGGGAACGGAATGGCACCCTATCCCCTATATAGCCCAGGGGCTCAGTTCAACTGTAGTGCACTTACTATGCAGGGAACGGAATGGCACCCTATCCCTATATAGCCCAGGGGCTCAGTTCAACTGTAGTACACTTACCATGCAGGGAACGGAATGGCACCCTATCCCCTATATAGCCCAGGGGGCTCAGTTCAACTGTAGTGCACTTACCATGCAGGGAACGGAATGGCACCCTATCCCTATATAGCCCAGGGGCTCAGTTCCACTGTAGTACACTTACTATGCAGGGAACGGAATGGCACCCTATCCCTATAGCCCAGGGGGCTCAGTTCAACTGTAGTACACTTACCATGCAGGAACAGAATGGCACCCTATCCCCTATATAGCCCAGGGGCTCAGTTCAACTGTAGTACACTTACCATGCAGGGAACGGAATGGCACCCTATCCCCTATATAGCCCAGGGGGCTCAGTTCAACTGTAGTACACTTACCATGCAGGGAACGGAATGGCACCCTATCCCCTATAGCCCAGGGGCTCAGTTCCACTGTAGTACACTTACCATGCAGGGAACAGAATGGCACCCTATCCCCTATATAGCCCAGGGGGCTCAGTTCAACTGTAGTACACTTACCATGCAGGGAACGGAATGGCACCCTATCCCCTATATAGCCCAGGGGGCTCAGTTCAACTGTAGTACACTTACCATGCAGGAACGGAATGGCACCTATTATATAGCCCAGGGGGCTCAGTTCAACTGTAGTGCACTTACTATGCAGGGAACAGAATGGCACCCTATCCCTATATAGCCCAGGGGGCTCAGTTCAACTGTAGTACACTTACCATGCAGGGAACGGAATGGCACCCTATCCTATATAGCCCAGGGGCTCAGTTCAACTGTAGTACACTACTACCATGCAGGGAACGGAATGGCACCCTATCCCTATATGGCCCAGGGGCTCAGTTCAACTGTAGTGCACTTACCATGCAGGGAACAGAATGGCACCTTATATCCTATATAGCCCAGGGGCTCAGTTCAACTGTAGTGCACTTACTATGCAGGGAACGGGGTTCCGTTTAGGATGGATCCATGGACGAACAGATCTGAAGCAGAGGCTGGAGAGCCATGGGTACACAGTGCCAAGCAACTAGGACTGGGCTTGTCTGAGGGTCGGCTGGTACAGGTGGCTGGTGTGTGTGTGCGTGTGTGTGTGTCCGTGTGTGTGTGTGTGTGTCGCTGGGTGCAGAAGGCAGTGTATCAGTATTGTGTAATGGACTCAGCAGGTCAGGTTGGTCCTCTATAAATACTACTAGATAATAATGTACAACACAACCATTCAGTTTGGCTGCTGTTGCTAGGCAGGTTTAGTGTACAATATCAGAGCCTGCTTGTATTGGTTTATGGTGGTGCAGGTCTTCTTTGTGAGATTAGAGTTTGTTACGAAAGGCCTTTTTTTTTACCAATGTTTTCGTCCGAACTCTGTTAAAAAAAATACATATTCCGATTTTGACGCATCTATCATTCACACCGAAGTTTGATGTGTAACCTCTAGTATCTCTAATACAGTAACCTCTAGTATCTAATACAGTAACCTCTAGTATCTCTAATACAGTAACCTCTAGTATCTCTAATACAGTAACCTCTATCTCTAATATAGTAACCTCTAGTATCTCTAATACAGTAATCTCTAGTATCTCTAATACAGTAACCTCTAGTATCTCTAATACAGTGACCTCTAGTGTCTCTAATATAGTAACCTCTAGTATCTCTAATATAGTATCTCTAGTATCTCTAATACAGTAACCTCTAGTGTCTCTAATATAGTAACCTCTAGTATCTCTAATATAGTATCTCTAGTATCTCTAATACAGTAACCTCTAGTATCTCTAATACAGTAACCTCTAGTATCTCTAATACAGTAACCTCTAGTATCTCTAATACAGTAACCTCTAGTATCTCTAATACAGTAACCTCTAGTATCTAATACAGTAACCTCTAGTATCTCTAATACAGTAACCTCTATCTCTAATACAGTAACCTCTAGTGTCTCTAATACAGTAACCTCTAGTATCTCTAATACAGTAACCTCTAGTGTCTCTAATACAGTAACCTCTAGTGTTTCTAATACAGTAACCTCTAGTATCTAATACAGTAACCTCTATCTCTAATACAGTAACCTCTATCTCTAATACAGTAACCTCTAGTGTCTCTAATACAGTAACCTCTAGTGTCTCTAATACAGTAACCTCTAGTGTCTCTAATACAGTAACCTCTAGTGTCTCTAATACAGTAACCTCTAGTATCTCTAATACAGTAACCTCTAGTATCTCTAATACAGTAACCTCTAGTGTCTCTAATATAGTAACCTCTAGTATCTCTAATATAGTATCTCTAGTATCTCTAATACAGTAACCTCTAGTGTCTCTAATATAGTAACCTCTAGTATCTCTAATATAGTATCTCTAGTATCTCTAATACAGTAACCTCTAGTATCTCTAATACAGTAACCTCTAGTATCTCTAATACAGTAACCTCTAGTATCTCTAATACAGTAACCTCTAGTATCTCTAATACAGTAACCTCTAGTATCTAATACAGTAACCTCTATCTCTAATACAGTAACCTCTAGTGTCTCTAATACAGTAACCTCTAGTGTCTCTAATACAGTAACCTCTAGTGTCTCTAATACAGTAACCTCTAGTGTCTCTAATACAGTAACCTCTAGTGTCTCTAATACAGTAACCTCTAGTATCTCTAATACAGTAACCTCTAGTATCTCTAATACAGTAACCTCTAGTATCTCTAATACAGTAACCTCTAGTATCTCTAATACAGTAACCTCTAGTATCTCTAATACAGTAACCTCTAGTGTCTCTAATACAGTAACCTCTAGTAGTCTCTAGTAATACAGTAACCTCTAGTATCTCTAATACAGTAACCTCTAGTATCTCTAATACAGTAACCTCTAGTATCTCTAATACAGTAACCTCTAGTATCTCTAATACAGTAACCTCTAGTATCTAATACAGTAACCTCTACAGTAACCTCTAGTATCTCTAATACAGTAACCTCTAGTATCTCTAATACAGTAACCTCAGTGTCTCTAATACAGTAACCTCTGGTATCTCTAATACAGTAACCTCTAGTATCTAATTCCTCTATCTCTAATACAGTAACCTGTTCTCTAATACAGTAACCTCTGTGTCTGTCATCAGGTGTGTTTCTCAGCCTTTTCCCAGCTGTTTCCAGGTCTATGTGAATACAGGCTCTTCTGGCCACGTCCTGCCTAATGGTCCCCACCTGCCTCTCTCAGCCCTAGTATCCTGCCCCTCAACACCTCTGGGCCAACAGCATCCTGCCTCACCTCTACCTGTGGCTGTCAGAGAGTTTCGTCAGCCTCCCAACAAGGTCTATGAAGGTAAGATATACGTCCTGCCTGGTATATTATAGCATTCTAACCAGCTGTATTCCTCCCTCCTCTGCAGGAAGTGATGTGTGTAAAGCATTCTAACCAGCTGTATTCCTCCCTCCTCTGCAGGAAGTGATGTGTGTAAAGCATTCTAACCAGCTGTATTCCTCCCTCCTCTGCAGGAAGTGATGTGTGTAAAGCATTCTAACCAGCTGTATTCCTCCCTCCTCTGCAGGAAGTGATGTGTGTAAAACCATTCTAACCAGCTGTATTCCTCCCTCCTCTACAGGAAGTGATGTGTGTAAAACCATTCTAACCAGCTGTATTCCTCCCTCCTCTACAGGAAGTGATGTGTGTAAAACCATTCTAACTAGCTGTATTCCTCCCTCCTCTGCAGGAAGTGATGTGTGTAAAACCATTCTAACTAGCTGTATTCCTCCCTCCTCTACAGGAAGTGATGTGTGTAAAGCATTCTAACCAGCTGTATTCCTCCCTCCTCTACAGGAAGTGATGTGTGTAAAGCATTCTAACCAGCTGTATTCCTCCCTCCTCTGCAGGAAGTGATGTGTGTAAAGCATTCTAACCAGCTGTATTCCTCCCTCCTCTGCAGGAAGTGATGTGTGTAAAACCATTCTAACCAGCTGTATTCCTCCCTCCTCTACAGGAAGTGATGTGTGTAAAGCATTCTAACCAGCTGTATTCCTCCCTCCTCTGCAGGAAGTGATGTGTGTAAAGCATTCTAACCAGCTGTATTCCTCCCTCCTCTACAGGAAGTGATGTGTGTAAAGCATTCTAACCAGCTGTATTCCTCCCTCCTCTACAGGAAGTGATGTGTGTAAAGCATTCTAACCAGCTGTATTCCTCCCTCCTCTGCAGGAAGTGATGTGTGTAAAATAATTCTAACCAGCTGTATTCCTCCCTCCTCTGCAGGAAGTGATGTGTGTAAAGCATTCTAACCAGCTGTATTCCTCCCTCCTCTACAGGAAGTGATGTGTGTAAAGCATTCTAACCAGCTGTATTCCTCCCTCCTCTGCAGGAAGTGATGTGTGTAAAGCATTCTAACCAGCTGTATTCCTCCCTCCTCTGCAGGAAGTGATGCAGCAGAATGAGATAACCACGTCCTGAATGCCAGTAACACATGTCCCAAACCAGACTACATCCCTGAGTCTCACTTCCTGTGTAAAAGCATTCTAACCAGCTGTATTCCTCCCTCCTCTGCAGGAAGTGATGCAGCAGAATGAGATAGCGTACGTCCTGAATGCCAGTAACACATGTCCCAAACCGGACTACATCCCGAGTCTCACTTCCTGTGTAAAAGCATTCTAACCAGCTGTATTCCTCCCTCCTCTGCAGGAAGTGATGCAGCAGAATGAGATAGCGTACGTCCTGAATGCCAGTAACACATGTCCCAAACCAGACTACATCCCCGAGTCTCACTTCCTGTGTAAAAGCATTCTAACCAGCTGTATTCCTCCCTCCTCTGCAGGAAGTGATGCAGCAGAATGAGAAAGCGTACGTCCTGAATGCCAGTAACACATGTCCCAAACCAGACTACATCCCCGAGTCTCACTTCCTGTGAAAGCATTCAACGACAGCTTCTGTGAGAAGATCCCTCCCCTGGTTAGACAGTGATGTAGTAAAGCATTCATAACCAGGTAGGCCAAAGCCTCCAACAGCCTGTGTGCTGGTCCACTGTCTGGCTGGCATCTCCCGCTCGGTAAAACCATCGCTAACCAGCTGTACATCCTCCCTCCTCTACAGGAAGTGTCACTAAAGCAAGCTAACCAGTGAGATGATTGAACCCTGTAGGACCATAATAAGGATTGACAGGTGAGATGATTCTAACCAGCTGTATTCCCATAATAAGGATTTACAGGTGAGATGATGTCCCAAACATGAGATGATTGTCTCACCCATAAAAGCATTTACAGGTGAGATGTATTCCCCCTAGGACCATAATAAGTGATTTACAGGTGAGATGATTGAACCCTGTAGGACCATAATAAAATTTACATTGAGATGATTGAACCCTGTCTCATTACATTACATTTACATTTACATTTCAGTATGTCCCAAACCAGACTTATCCAGAGGACTTACAAGTGATGCATTCACCTTATGACATAACCAGTGGAACTCCTCACTTTACAATAGTGCATCTAAACCAGGTGAGAAGGATTACCAGCTTTATCCTATCCTCTAGGAAGTGATGCAGGTGGGAGTAGGTGTCTCCGGAAGGTGGTGATTGACTCCGCTCCTCCCTGCAGGAAGTGATGTGTGTAAAGTGCATTCTAACCAGCTGTGGGGAGCCCTCTGCAGGAAGTGACAGTGTGAATGCCAGTAACACATTCCCAAACTGGGCTGAGCAGGGTGAACTGTACTTCCTCAGTGGTCCTCTACAGGCGACATGGTGTAAAAGATCTAACCCAGTGCCCTCTGTTTGGGTGTAAAGTGATCAGAGCCTGTAGGTACTGAGGTGCCGTTACAGGTGAGTGAACCAGACTACAGCAAGCACCATGCATTCTAACCAGCTGTATTCTTCAACTACAGGAAGCCAGTGGACCAGCTGAGGAGCGGGGTGACATGAAGTGACTTGGGAAGCATTGAACACCAGTATTCCTCCCTCGTCTCAGGAAGATGATTGTTGTAGCATTTAACCAGGCACAGGCAGGAAGTGAGCCCAGCCATAACAGCAGTAATCAGAAAAGGAGATAACAAGTGGAAGTGATGCAGAACCTGCGCCATAATAAGGATTTCCTGTGTGAGCATTCTAACCAGCTGTATTCCTCCCCTCTACAGGAAGTGATGTTGTAGAGCATGAACCAGCTGTACGGGCCACCTCCTTGCAGGATGTTAGGTGATGATTGTAACAGCATGTTAACCAGGATACAGGTGAGTGATTGAACCTCTGTAGGAGGAGGATAGAGGCCAAAGCCTCCCTCTGTGTGCTCCCACAATGGAGTTGTTCTTAGGACCGTGATTTACGAGATCATGGAACAGGGGCAGTGATTGATGGAGGACCCATAAAAGCATTTACCTGAGTATTGCCTGTAGGACCTTCAGGATTTACAGGTGAGATGATTGAACCCGTAGGACCATAATAAGGATTTACACTGATATGTCTGTAAGACATTTACAGGTGATGATTCACCACCTGGTCCATAATAAGGAATTTATTGGTGAGATGCATTGAACCCTGTAGGACCATAATGAGGAAGTGACAGGTGAGATGATTGAACCAGCTGTATAGACGAGAATAAGGAAGTACAGGTGAGAACAGAGCCCTGGGGACACCAGTAATAAGGCGTTACAGGTGAGATGATTGAACCCCACCATGGTAAGGACCTACAGGTGAGATGCGTGACCCTGTAGGACCATAATAAGGAACTACAGGTGAGATGTATTGAGTAGGAGGATCTACATGTGATGATTGAATGTAGGACCATAGCCGGAGGTCTGAGATGATTGAACAGAGGTCCCAAAGTAAGATTTACAGGTGAGATGATTTCCTGTAGATACCATAAAAGCATTTACAGGTGAGCTGATTGAACCCTGTAGGACCTGATTAAGGATTTACAGGAAGTGATTGAACCCATAATGAGATTTACAGCGTGAGATGATTGAACCTGAAGGACCACGTCAATGATTTACAGGTGAGATGATTGAAATCCCTGTAGGACCATAATAAGATTTACAGGTGAGATGATTGAACCCTGTAGGACCATAATAAGGATTTACAGGTGATGATTGAACCCTGTAGTTATAATAATTACCCCTGAGATCTTGAACCTCTAGGTTTAATAAGCTCTTACAGGTGAGATGAACCCTGTAGGACCATCTCTAAGGATTTACAGGTGAGATGTTGACCCTCTGGGTTTTAGGACTCTGTAAGGATTTACAGGTGAGATGATTGAACCCTTACCAAATGATTTACAGGTGAGATGATTTCCCAACTCTAATAAAGGATTTACAGGTGAGATGTCTGAACTGATGTCCCATAATGATTTACAGGTGAGATGATTAAACCCTGTAGGACCATAATAAGGATTTACAGGTGAGATGATTGAACCCTGTAACAACCATAATAAGGATTTACAGGTGAGATGATTGAACCCTGTAGGACCATAATAAGGATTTACAGGTGAGATGATTGAACCCTGTAGGACCATAATAAGGATTTACAGGTGAGATGATTCCCCTGTAGGACCCATAATAAGGATTTACAGGTGAGATGATTGAACCCTGTAGGACCATACCCAGTGTGTTTACAGGTGAGATGATGTGAACCCTGCTTATGGTTTTGACCACTGTCAACAACCCTCAGGTCCCATGTTCTCTATAGTTATAAAGGATACCCCCTCTTCCAGTCTTGACCCTCTAATGAACCCAACTCTGTAACAACCCAGTGATGTAACTCTATAGTGTATAAATGACCCCTGATCTTGACCCTCTAGGTTTTGTCACAACTCTGTAACACCCTGTGTGTCTCTATAGTTATAAATGTACCCTGTCTTGACATGACCCTAGGTTTTAAACTCTGTAACAACCCAGTGTGTCTCTAAGGATTATAACATGTCCCCTGTCTTGACCCTCTAGGTTCACAGGTGACTCTGATTGAACCCTGTGTGTCTCTATGACCATAATAAGGATTTACATGATTGACCCCTGTCTTGACCCTCTAGGGATTTACAGGTGACCCTGATTGAACCCTGTGTGTCTCTATAGATTTACAGGTATAAGATGATTGACCCTGTAGGACCATAATGACCCTGATTTACAGGTCAGATGACCCTGTAACAACTGTGTGACCATCTATAGTGTATAATGATGACCCCTGATTAACCCTGTAGGTTTCCCAACCCTGTAACACCCAGTGTGTCTCTATAGTTATAAATGACCTTCCTGTCTTGACCCTCAGGTTTTCCCAACTCTGTAACAACTTCCAGTGTGTCTCTATAGTTATAAATGACCCTGTCTTGACCCTCTAGGTTTTCCCAACTCTGTAACAACCCAGTGTGTCTCTATATTATACAATGACCCCTGTCTTGACCCTCTAGGATTAACACCAACTCTGTAACAACCCAGTGTGTCTCTATAGTTATAAATGACCCCTGTCTTGACCCTCTAGGTTTTCCCAACTCTGTAACAACCCAGTGTGTCTCTACTGATGTCCTGTGTTACAGTTATAAATGACCCCTGTCTTGACCCTCTAGGTTTTCCCAACTCTGTAACAACCCAGTGTGTCTCTATAGTTATAAATGTCCCCTGTCTTGACCCTCTAGGTTTTCCCAACTCTGTAACAACCCAGTGTG
Organism: Oncorhynchus keta; assembly: GCF_023373465.1. Classification (NCBI taxonomy): domain Eukaryota; kingdom Metazoa; phylum Chordata; class Actinopteri; order Salmoniformes; family Salmonidae; genus Oncorhynchus; species Oncorhynchus keta. The sequence goes on from NW_026281918.1 coordinate 28,719, forward strand.
TCTCTATAGTTATAAATGACCCCTGTCTTGACCCTCTAGGTTTTCCCAACTCTGTAACAACCCAGTGTGTCTCTACTGATGTCCTGTGTGTTTCTGTCTTTCCTCTCCAGGTTCGTGAAGGAGAAGAGACCCACCATCTCTCCTAACTTCAACTTCCTGGGTCAGCTGCTGGACTTTGAGAAGAAGATCACGACTCCTGGAAGGTCGGAGATCAGAGAAACCACCGGGGTCAACCCCTCTCCTCTCCTCCACCCCCCACTAGAGCACGACCCCCCTAACCCTACCCCCAGCCTCCCAGACCCTGCCTTGGCCTTGCTGGAGCCCCTGACCCTGCCGTGTGTCCTGGCCCCCTGGCCTCCAGAGGAGAGGCTCCTGGCCCAGGCTCTCCAGGGGCTCCAAGGTCTTCAGCTGGACCAGGGGACGGAGGACAGCGCTGCCCGGCTGAAAAGGTCCTTCTCTCTGGACATCAAGTCGTACAGGGAGCCAGGAGGCTGCAGCAGCGCCCCCATGAGGCCGTACCCCCACCCTACATCCCACCCCGGAGCCCAGGAGTATTATAACCCATCCGTGAGCTTCAAGGAGCCTGCAGGGAAACCGTATCAGTTCTCTCCTGTGAAGGAGATGTCAGAGCAGTCTACACCTGAGCCGAGCCCTGACAAGGAGCAGGACGACGGTCCCGCAGACCCTGCTGCTACGTCTGCAGCTCCCACTGCTGCTCCTGTCGTCTCCACCACAACCAGCACCACTACCACCTCCAACCAGCCCAGCATGAAGCAGCCCAGCCAGGCTAAGCCTCCTCCACCTCCCCTCTCCTGTTCCCAGCAGCTCCACCGTAGTGGCAGTATGGAGGAGAGCTCTAACAACACCCCTCACACCACCGGCTTCCTGTTCGGCCTATCGCGTTCCCAGCAGCACCTGTCCAAGCCCGCCCTAACCTAGGCTCCGCCCTGAAGGGCTGGCACTCTGACATCCTATTGGGTCCCGTCACCGTGTCGTCGGGGGATGGTACCTCTCCGAGTCACACCACTTCTACTCCACCTCCGCCATCTTGGGAGGCGGGGCTAACATTCTGGGGGTGGCAGCGTGGCGGCGTACAGCGTGAGTCAGGGGTTGGAGGAGGTGCGGCGCGGGCGGCAGAGGAGCGGCGACCACGGGGACTCACGGAGGAGCTGGCACGAGGAGAGCACCTTGGAGAAGCAGCTGAAGAGCCGGAGCTGTCAGATGGAACTCGGAGACAGGATGAGAGGAGGAGGCGAGACTAGATCCAGGGAGGAGATGGGGAGTCACAGCAGCTTCTCAGGAAGCATGGAGGTCATAGAGGTGTCCTGAGAGGGACATTCAATATGGCCTCCAGGCCACCCCTTACGGAATCATTGATTTGAATGGAGACGTCCGTTCTAGGGAGTATAACCTCCTCAGATCAGACCCATGTTGAGGGGAAAGACTTGTTATGGACCCATCTTATTGTCCCACTAGGGACTTGAACCTTGAACTGATCTAAGCGGCTCTATGTGTACTTGTGTCGCGACAGTTGGCATTAATGTAGTTGAACTTTGACCTGGAAGCAGAAAGCAGCTGTGTGACGATGATGAATGTGATGAAGAGGTGAACTCTGAGAGGACTGAGTCTTTGGTTTGGATGAGTGTTCATCGTTTTCATTTATTTCTGAATGTTGATGATCGTCGTCAAGGAGCAGTAGATGTCTGTCTGACGTTGGATTCATGGAGCTTTTATGAAGCCGTATGAAGTCTTTATGAAGCTTATGAAGTCTTATGAAGCCTTATGAAGTCTTTATGAAGTCTTATGAAGTCTTATGAAGCCTTATGAAGTCTTTATGAAGTCTTTATGAAGTCTTTATGAAGTCTTTATGAAGCCTTATGAAGTCTTTATGAAGCCTTATGAAGTCTCTATGAAGCCTTATGAAGTCTTTATGAAGCCTTATGAAGTCTCTTATGAAGTCTTTATGAAGCCTTATGAAGTCTTTATGAAGCCTTATGAAGTCTTTATGAAGCCTTATGAAGTCTTTATGAAGCCTTATGAAGTCTTTATGAAGCCTTAAGAAGTCTTTATGAAGTCTTTATGAAGTCTTTATGAAGTCTTTATGAAGTCTTATGAAGTCTCTATGAAGCCTTATGAAGTCTTTATGAAGCCTTATGAAGTCTTTATGAAGTCTTTATGAAGTCTTTATGAAGCTTTATGAAGTCTTTATGAAGCCTTATGAAGTCTTTATGAAGCTTTATGAAGCCTTATGAAGTCTTTATGAAGCCTTATGAAGTCTTTATGAAGTCTTATGAAGTCTTTATGAAGCCTTATGAAGTCTTTATGAAGTCTTATGAAGTCTTTATGAAGTCTTTATGAAGCCTTATGAAGTCTTTATGAAGCCTTATGAAGTCTTTATGAAGCCTTATGAAGTCTTTATGAAGTCTTATGAAGTCTTTATGAAGTCTTTATGAAGCCTTAAGAAGTCTTTATGAAGTCTTTATGAAGCCTTATGAAGTCTTTATGAAGCCTTATGAAGTCTTTCTGAAGTCTTTGTGAAGCTTTATGAAGTCTCTATGAAGCCTTAAGAATTCTTTATGAAGCCTTATGAAGTATTTATGAAGCCTTATGAAGTATTTATGAAGCCTTATGAAGTCTTTATGAAGCCTTATGAAGTCTCTATGAAGCCTTAAGAAGTCTCTATGAAGTCTTTATGAAGTCTTTATGAAGCCTTATGAAGTCTTTATGAAGCCTTATGAAGTCTTTATGAAGCTTTATGAAGTCTCTATGAAGTCTTAAGAAGTCTCTATGAAGTCTTTATGAAGCCTTATGAAGTCTTTATGAAGCCTTAAGAAGTCTCTATGAAGCCTTATGAAGTCTTATGAAGCCTTATGAAGTCTTTATGAAGCCTTAAGAATTCTCTATGAAGCCTTATGAAATCTTTATGAAGCCTTATGAAGTCTTTATGAAGCCTTATGAAGTATTTATGAAGCCTTATGAAGTATTTATGAAGCCTTAAGAAGTCTTTATGAAGCCTTTATGAAGCCTTAAGAAGTCTTTATGAAGCCTTATGAAGTCTTTATGAAGCCTTATGAAGTCTTTATGAAGCCTTATGAAGTCTTTATGAAGCTTAAGAATTCTTATGAATGTCTTTATGAAGCCTTATGAAGTATTTATGAAGCCTTATGAAGTCTTTATGAAGCCTTATGAAGTCTTTATGAAGCCTTGATAGCCCTGTGTCAAATCATCCAATACCTCACACATCCAAATTAGAGGCTTTTCCTGTTCCTCTGTCTTCTTCTGATTGACACCAAATCTCAGGTCTTATTTGAGCAGCAAGAAAAGATGCTGGAACAACTGAACAGTCTTAACAGTTATGAACAGCTTATGAACAGTTTATGAACAGCTTTAACAGTTCCTATGAAGCCTATGAACAGTTCTTTATGAAGCCAGTTATGAACAGTTCTATGACGAGACAGATACCGAACAGTTCCTTATGACAGATCTTTATGAACCTTATGAAACAGTTCCCAAACAGCTACCGAACAGTTATGAAGTCTTTTGAACAGTTATGAACAGCCTTTTCCCGAACAGTTACCGAACAGCCTCCCGAACAGTTATGAACAGTTCTTTATGACAGCTATGAGCAGTTATGACAGCTACCGAACAGTTCCCTTTAACAGCTCCCGAACAGTTCTTTAACAGCTATGAACAGCTACCGAACAGTTTATGAACAGCTACCGAACAGTTATGAACAGCTACCGAACAGTTCCCGAACAGATACCGAACAGTTCCCATGACAGCCCGAACAGCTTTATGGAACAGTTCCCGAACAGTTCCGATGAAGCTTAACAGTTCCCGAACAGCTATGAAGCAGTTTATGAACAGTTCCCGAACATTTATGAACAGCCTTATGAAGTTCCCAAACAGTTATGAACAGCTACCGAACAGTTTCCGAACAGTTCCCGAACAGCTATGAACAGCTATGAACAGTTCCCAAACAGTTATGAACAGCTTTACCGAACAGCTACCGGACAGTTCCCGAACAGTTCCCGAACAGCTACCGAACAGTTCCCGAACAGTTTCCGAACAGCTATGAACAGCTACCGAACATTTATGAAGCCTTAAGAAGTCTTTATGAACAGTTCCTTTATGAACTTTATGAACCTTATGAACAGCTTTATGAAGCTATGAAGCTCTATGAACAGCTCCCGAACAGCTCTATGAAGAACAGCCTTATGAACAGTTCCCGAACAGCTCCCGAACAGCTGAACAGTCTCCCGAACAGCCCGAACAGTTCTAACAGCTCAGTTTATGAAGCCTTATGAAGTCAGTACCCCAGGTCTTTAGGTTCGAAGCCTTATGAAGAACGGGATCAGAGATCCATGATAGTAAATCAGTTCCAAACAGCTAAATATGATACATTATTAGAGGTGAGTTGTGTAATGTTCCTCTGTCTTGTAATGACTGATACCTGTGGTAAATCTCAGGTCTTATTTGATACCAGCAAGAAAAGATGACTGAACAGGTACTGAACAGTAATCCTGAACAGTTCCGAACAGCTGATACCGAACAGCTCCTGTGGTAACAGGAACAGCTAATGAACAGATACCGAACAGAATACCAAACAGCTGAACCTGTGGTAACAGTTCCCGAACAGTTCCCGAACAGTGGTAAAGGAACAGTCCTGAACAGCTAAGGAACAGTAATGAACAGATACCTGAACAGGTAAAGGAACAGTAATGAACAGATACCTGTGGTAAAGGAACAGCTAATGAACAGTTCCTGTGGTAAAGGAATGATGTAATGAACAGATACCTGTGGTAAAGGAATGAGTACCGAACAGATACCGAACAGCTACCGAACAGTTGACTGAACCTGTGGAACAGAATCCCGTAAACAGTACCTGTAAAGGAATGAACAGCTGATACCTGTGGTAAAGGAACAGTTGACTGATACCTGTGGTAGAGCATGATGTAATGCTGATACCAGGGTTGTAGGAATGATGTAATGACTGATACCTGAAATAAAAATGATGTAATGACTGATACCTGTGGATTAAAGGCTAAATGATGATAATGACTTAACCTGTGGTTGAATGATGTTTTGACTGATACCTGTGGTAAAGGAATGATGTAATGACTGATACCTGTGGTAAAGGAATGATGTAATGACTGATACCTGTGGTAAAGGAATGATGTAATGACTGATACCTGTGGTAAAGGAATGATGTAATGACTGATACCTGTGGTAAAGGAATGATGTAATGACTGATACCTGTGGTAAAGGAATGATGTAATGACTGATACCTGTGGTAAAGGAATGATGTAATGACTGATACCTGTGGTAAAGGAATGATGTAATGACTGATACCTGTGGTAAAGGAATGATGTAATGACTGATACCTGTGGTAAAGGAATGATGTAATGACTGATACCTGTGGTAAAGGAATGATGTAATGACTGATACCTGTGGTAAAGGAATGATGTAATGACTGATACCTGTGGTAAAGGAATGATGTAATGACTGATACCTGTGGTAAAGGAATGATGTAATGACTGATACCTGTGGTAAAGGAATGATGTAATGACTGATACCTGTGGTAAAGGAATGATGTAATGACTGATACCTGTGGTAAAGGAATGATGTAATGACTGATACCTGTGGTAAAGGAATGATGTAATGACTGATACCTGTGGTAAAGGAATGATGTAATGACTGATACCTGTGGTAAAGGAATGATGTAATGACTGATACCTGTGGTAAAGGAATGATGTAATGACTGATACCTGTGGTAAAGGAATGATGTAATGACTGATACCTGTGGTAAAGGAATGATGTAATGACTGATACCTGTGGTAAAGGAATGATGTAATGACTGATACCTGTGGTAAAGGAATGATGTAATGACTGATACCTGTGGTAAAGGAATGATGTAATGACTGATACCTGTGGTAAAGGAATGATGTAATGACTGATACCTGTGGTAAAGGAATGATGTAATGACTGATACCTGTGGTAAAGGAATGATGTAATGACTGATACCTGTGGTAAAGGAATGATGTAATGACTGATACCTGTGGTAAAGGAATGATGTAATGACTGATACCTGTGGTAAAGGAATGATGTAATGACTGATACCTGTGGTAAAGAATGATGTAATGATGATACCTGTGGTAAAGGAATGATGTAATGACTGATACCTGTGGTAAAGGAATGATGTAATGACTGATACCAGTGGTAAAGGAATGATGTAATGACTGACCTGTGGTAAAGGAATGATGTAATGACTGATACCTGTGGTAAAGGAATGATGTAATGACTGATACCTGTGGTAAAGGAATGACCCTGTGAGACCAATGACCTGATACCAGTGGTGACCAGAAAGGACCAGTGGATGACCTAATGAACCCCTGACCTGACCAGTGGTCCTGACCCAGACCTGAGACCCTGTAAAGCCCTGACCTGAGACCAGTGGTCCTGACCCAGACCTGAACCCTGACCTGAGACCAGTGGTCTGATGTAATGACCTGAACCTTCCTGAGACCAGTGATGTAACCCTGACCTGAGGACCAGTGGTCCTGACCCAGACCTGAACCCTGACCTGAGACCAGTGGTCCTGACCCAGACCTGAACCCTGACCTGAGACCAGTGGTCCTGATCCCAGACCTGACCTTGTCCTGAGACCAGTGGTCCCTGACCCCCTGAACCCTGACCTGACCAGTGGCCCTGACCCAGACCTGAACCCTGACCTGACCTGAGACCAGTGGTCCCATCCCAGACCTGAACCTTGTCCTGAGACCAGTGGTCCTGATCCCTGACCTGAGACCTTGACCTGAGACCAGTGGTCCTGACCCTGACCTGAGACCAGTGGTCCCATCCCAGACCTGAACCCTGACCTGAGACCAGACCAGTGGACCTGAGACCAGTGGTGACCTGACCCTGACCTGAGACCAGTGGTCCTGACCCAGACCTGAACCTGACCTGAGACCAGTGGTCCTGACCCAGACCTGAACCCTGACCTGAGACCAGTGAACCCTGACCTGAGACCAGTGGTCCTGACCCAGACCTGAACCCTGACCTGAGACCAGTGGTCCTGACCCTGACCTGAACCTGACCTGAGACCAGTGGTCCTGACCCTGACCTGAACCCTGACCTGAGACCAGTGGTCCTGACCCTGACCTGAACCCTGACCTGAGACCAGTGGTCCTGACCCAGACCTGAACCCTGACCTGAGACCAGTGGTCCTGACCCTGACCTGAACCCTGACCTGAGACCAGTGGTCCTGACCCAGACCTGAGACCAGTGGTCCTGACCCAGACCTGAACCCTGACCTGAGACCAGTGGTCCTGACCCAGACCTGAACCCTGACCTGAGACCAGTGGTCCTGACCCAGACCTGAACCCTGACCTGAGACCAGTGGTCCTGACCCAGACCTGAACCCTGACCTGATACCAGTGGTCCTGACCCAGACCTGAACCCTGACCTGAGACCAGTGGTCCTGACCCAGACCTGAACCCTGACCTGAGACCAGTGGTCCTGACCCAGACCTGAACCCTGACCTGAGACCAGTGGTCCTGACCCAGACCTGAACCCTGACCTGAGACCAGTGGTCCTGACCCAGACCTGAACCCTGACCTGAGACCAGTGGTCCTGACCCAGACCTGAACCCTGACCTGAGACCAGTGGTCCTGACCCTGACCTGAGACCAGTGGTCCTGACCCAGACCTGAACCCTGACCTGAGACCAGTGGTCCAGACATGAACCCTGACCTGAGACCAGTGGTTGACCTGAAGCCCTGACCTGGACCAGTGGTGTGAGAGACCTGAACCCTGACCTGGGGTTGTTGGTCCTGTGACCCAGAATGAACCCTGTTTTACAACAGACAAGTGGTCATTTGGATGAAGCTGATAAGCAGTAGATGTATGTTGACCCTAAACCTGAAAAAGGTAGACCATGTGGTTTACCTAACCTGACACGCTGACTTTAACCTGTGATTCCTGATCCCAGACATGAATGTCCAGGAACCTGAGACCAGTACAGGCCTGGAACAACCCTTACAGTATGAAGCCCAGCACCTCTGAGACTACAGTTGGTCCTGAACCCTGACCTGAGCCCTCTACAGTTGACATGGTCTATGGTTGAACCCTGACCTACAGTTGGTCTACCTGAACCCTGACCTGAGACCAGTGGTCCTGAACCCAGACCTGAACCCTGACCTGAGTCCAGTGGTTGAACCCAGACCTGAACCCTGACCTGATTACCAGTGGTCCTGCCCAGACCTGAACCCTGCCCTAGCCCTCTACAGTGGTCCTGACCCAGACCTGAACCCTGCCTCTAGCCCTGACAGTGAACCTGGTCTATGGTTGAACCCTGCCTCTAGCCCTCTACAGTTGACATGGTCTACCCAGTTGAACCCTGCCTCTAGACTACAGTTATGATGGTCTATTTGAACCCTGAAACCCTGACCTAAGACCAGTGGTTGAACCCTGACCTGAGCCCCTACAATTGGTCTATGGTCCTGAACCCTGCCCTGAACCCTGACCTTGGTCCAGTGGTTGAACCCTGCCTCTAGACCAGTTGACATGACCGGTCTAGACCTGAACCCTGCCTGAGACCAGTGGTCTATGGTTGAACCAGGTTCTAGCCCTCATGTGGTCTGTGGTTGAGATGAGCCCTCTACAGTTATGGGTCTTGGTTGTTGCTGTCTACAGAACATGGTCTATGGTTGAACCCTTACCCAGACAATGTGGTCATTTGGTTGAAGCTAGCCCTAAGCAGTGACATGGTCTATGGTTGAACCCTGCCTCTGAAGTCTACAGTTATGATGGTTTGGTTGAACCCTGCCTCTAGCCCTCTACAGTTTAGGTGATGGATTGAACCCTGCCCTTCTACAGTTAGATAGGTCTATGGGCTGAACCCTGCCTCTAGTCACAGTGTTTGTCAATGGTTGAACCCGCTCTGCCCTCTACAGTTGGTCTATGGTTGAACCCTGCCTCTAGCCCTCTACAGTGACATGGTGTGAACCCTGCCTCTAGCCCTCCAGTTGGATGGTTTTCTTCTAGCCATCCTACAGTTGGTCTATGGTTGAACAACTGCCTCTTACAGTATGAAGGCATGGTTGAACCCTGCCTCTAGCCCTCTACAGTTGGTCTATGGTTGAACCCTGCCTCTAGCCCTCTACAGTTGGATATGGTTGAACCCTGCCTCTAGCCCTCTACAGTTGGTCTATGGTTGAACCCTGCCTCTAGCCCTCTACAGTTGGTCTATGGTTGAACCCTGCCTCTAGCCCTCTACAGTTGGTCTATGGTTGAACCCTGCCTCTAGCCTCTACAGTTGGTCTATGGTTGAACCCTGCCTCTAGCCCTCTACAGTTGGTCTATGGTTGAACCCTGCCTCTAGCCCTCTACAGTTGGTCTATAGTTGAACCCTGCCTCTAGCCCTCTACAGTTGGTCTATGGTTGAACCCTGCCTCTAGCCCTCTACATGGTCTATGGTTGAACCCTGCCTCTAGCCCTCTACAGTTGGTCTATGGTTGAACCCTGCCTCTAGCCCTCTACAGTTGGTCTATGGTTGAACCCTGCCTCTAGCCCTCTACAGTTGGTCTATGGTTGAACCCTGCCTCTAGCCCTCTACAGTGATAGGTCTATGGTTGAACCCTGCCTCTAGCCCTCTACAGTTGGTCTATGGTTGAACCCTGCCTCTAGCCCTCTACAGTTGGTCTATGGTTGAACCCTGCCTCTAGCCCTCTACAGTTGGTCTATGGTTGAACCCTGCCTCTAGCCCTCTACAGTTTGGTCTATGGTTGAACCCTGCCTCTAGCCCTCTACAGTTGACATGGTCTATGGTTGAACCCTGCCTCTAGCCCTCTACAGTGACATGGTCTATGGTTGAACCCTGCCTCTAGCCCTCTACAGTTGACATGGTCTATGGTTGAACCCTGCCTCTAGCCCTCTACAGTTATGATAGGTCTATGGTTGAACCCTGCCTCATGGTTATGATAGGTCTATGGTTGAACCCTGCCTCTAGCCCTCTACAGTTGACATGGTCTATGGTTGAACCCTGCCTCTAACCTCTACAGTTGATGATGGTCTATGGTTGAACCCTGCCTCTAGCCCTCTACAGTTATGATAGGTCGATGGTTGAACCCTGCCTCTAGCCCTCTACAGTTATGATAGGTCTATGGTTGAACCCTGCCTCTAGCCCTCTACAGTTGACATGGTCTATGGTTGAACCCTGCCTCTAGCCCTCTACAGTTGACATGGTCTATGGTTGAACCCTGCCTCTAGCCCTCTACAGTTATGATAGGTCTATGGTTGAACCCTGCCTCTAGCCCTCTACAGTTGGTCTATGGTTGAACCCTGCCTCTTGCCCTCTACAGTTGGTCTATGGTTGAACCCTGCCTCTAGCCCTCTACAGTTGACATGGTCTATGGTTGAACCCTGCCTCTAGCCCTCTACAGTTGACATAGGTCTATGGTTGAACCTGCCTCTAGCCCTCTACAGTTTGACATGGTCTATGGTTGAACCCTGCCTCTAGCCCTCTACAGTTGATAGGTCTATGGTTGAACCCTGCCTCTAGCCCTCTACAGTTATGATATGGTCTATGGTTGAACCCTGCCTCTAGCCCTCTACAGTTGACATGGTCTATGGTTGAACCCTGCCTCTAGCCCTCTACAGTTGACATGGTCTATGGTTGAACCCTGCCTCTAGCCCTCTACAGTTGACATGGTCTATGGTTGAACCCTGCCTCTAGCCCTCTACAGTTGACAGGTCTATGGTTGAACCCTGCCTCTAGCCCTCTACAGTTGACATGGTCTATGGATTTGAACCCTGCCTCAAGCCCTCTACAGTTGACATGGTCTATGGTTGAACCCTGCCTCTAGCCCTCTACAGTTGACATGGTCTATGGTTGAACCCTGCCTCTAGCCCTCTACAGTTATGATAGGTCTATGGTTGAACCCTGCCTCTAGCCCTCTACAGTTATGATAGGTCTATGGTTGAACCCTGCCTCTAGCCCTCTACAGTTATGATAGGTCTATGGTTGAACCCTGCCTCTAGCCCTCTACAGTTATGATAGGTCTATGGTTGAACCCTGCCTCTAGCCCTCTACAGTTATGATAGGTCTATGGTTGAACCCTGCCTCTAGCCCTCTACAGTTATGATAGGTCTATGGTTGAACCCTGCCTCTAGCCCTCTACAGTTATGATAGGTGATGGTTGAACCCTGCCTCTAGCCTCTACAGTTATGTTAGGTCTATGGTTGAACCCTGCCTCTAGCCCTCTACAGTATGACATGGTCTATGGTTGAACCCTGCCTCTAGCCCTCTACAGTTGACATGGTCTATGGTTGAACCCTGCCTCTAGCCCTCTACAGTTATGTTAGGTCTATGGTTGAACCCTGCCTCCAGCCTCTACAGTTAAAATAGGTCTATGGTTGAACCCTGCCTCTAGCCCTCTACAGTTGACATGGTCTATGGTTGAACCCTGCCTCTAGCCCTCTACAGTTGACATGGTCTATGGATGAACCCTGCCTCTAGCCCTCTACAGTTATGATGGTCTATGGTTGAACCCTGCCTCTAGCCCTCTACAGTTGACATGGTCTATGGATGAACCCTGCCTCTAGACCTCTACAGTTATGATAGGTCTATGGTTGAACCCTGCCTCTAGCCCTCTACAGTTATGATATGGTCTATGGTTGAACCCTGCCTCTAGCCTCTACAGTTATGTTAGGTCTATGGTTGAACCCTGCCTCTAGCCCTCTACAGTTGACATGGTGATGGTTGAACCCTGCCTCTAGCCCTCTACAGTTGACATGGTCTATGGATGAACCCTGCCTCTAGCCCTCTACAGTTATGTTAGGTCTATGGTTGGTGCCTCTAGCCCTCTACAGTTATGATAGGTCTATGGTTGAACCCTGCCTCTAGCCCTCTACAGTTATGATAGGTCGATGGTTGAACCCTGCCTCTAGCCCTCTACAGTTGACATGGTCTATGGTTGAACCCTGCCTCTAGCCTCTACAGTTATGTTAGGTCTATGGTTGAACCCTGCCTCTAGCCCTCTACAGTTGACATGGTGATGGTTGAACCCTGCCTCTAGCCCTCTACAGTTGACATGGTCTATGGATGAACCCTGCCTCTAGCCCTCTACAGTTATGTTAGGTCTATGGTTGAACCCTGCCTCTAGCCCTCTACAGTTGACATGGTCTGATGGTTGAACCCTGCCTCTAGCCCTCTACAGTTGACATGGTCTATGGTTGAACCCTGCTTCTAGCCCTCTACAGTTATGATGATGGCTCTGAACCCGAACTTTATTTAACTCTGGTTGCAAACTGGAAAACATTTGATCCGGAGGCTGCATTCATTGTGATGGGATTTTAACAAAGCCAATCTACTGAAAACAAGACTGGTCTAACTTTTATCAGCATATCGATAGCGCAACCAGGGGTGGTAAAAGTTGGATCATTGTTACTCTAACTTGGTATGAAGGCCCTGCCCCGCCCCCAGTTTCGGAAAAGCTGACCACGACTCCATTTTGCTGATCCCTGCCTACAGGCAGAAACTAAAACAAGAGGTCCCACGATGGTCTGTCCAACGCTGGTCAGACCAAGCTGACTCTACACTCAAGACTGCTTCCATCACGTGGACTGGGACACCCTAGCCCTTGCGTCAGATGGGAATATTGACGAATACGCTGAAGGTGTGCGAGTTCATTAGAACGTGCGTCGAAGATGTCGTTCCCATAGTCAACGATAAAAACATTTCCCCTAACCAGAAACCGTGGATTGATGGCAGCATGGTGAAACTGAAAGCGAACCACTGCTTTTAATCAGGGCAAGGTGTCTGGCAACATGACTGAATACAAACAGTGCAGCTATTCCCTCCGCAAGGCTATTAAACAAGCTAAGCGTCAGTACAGAGACAAAGTGGAATCTCAATTCAACGGCTCAGACACAAGAGCATGTGGCAGGGTCTACAGTCAATCACGGACTACAAGATGAAATCCAGCCCAGTCACGGACCAGGATGTCTTGCTCCCAGGCAGACTAAATCTTTTTGCCCGCCTCTGAGGACAATACAGTGCCACTGACAGGTCTGCATGGGAAACATGCGGTCTCTCCTTCACTGCAGCCGAGGTGAGTAAGACATTTAAACGTGTTAACCCTCGCAAGGCTGCAGGCCCAGACGGCATCCCCAGCCGCGCCCTCAGAGCATGCGCTACCAGCTGGCGGTGTGTTTACGGACATATTCAATCAACCCTAGTCTGGGTTCCCACATGCTTCAAGAGGGCCACCATTGTTCCTGTTCCCAAAAAGCTAAGGTAATGATAAACGATGGTTGCACTCCTTCCTCATCATGAAGTGCTTTGAGAGACTAGTCAAGGACCATATCACCTCCACCCTACCTGACACTTAGCCCACTCCATTTGCTTGCCCAAATAGGTCTACAGACGATGCAATCTCAACCACACTGCAAACTGCCCTAACCCACCTGGACAAGAGGAATACCTATGTGAGAATGCCCTGGGACTACAGCCCATTCAAACAGTTATGAGTACCCTCCAAGGTCTCAACTGTGATGTGACCCTGGGTCTCGACCCCGCCCTGTGCAACTGGGTACTGGACTTCCTGATGTGGACCTCTACTTAGGTGGTGAGGGTAGGCACAACATCTCCTCCCCGCTGATCCTCAGCACGGGGGCCCCACAAGGGTGCCTCTGAGCCCTCTCCTGTACTCCCTGTGAGGACCCACTTACTGCGTGGCCACGCACGCCTCCAACTCAATCATCAAGTTTGCGGATGACACAACAGTGGTAGGCTTGATTACCAACTGTGATAAGGCCTACAGGGAGGAGGTGAGGGCCCTCTTACTGTGATGTCAGGAAAATAACCTCACACTCAACGTGCAAAACTAAGGAGATGATTTACTGTGAAACAGCAGAGGGAACACCCCTATCCACATCGATGAGGAACAGTAGTGGAGAGGGTAGCTAGTTTAAGTTCCTCGGCATACACATCACAGACAAACTGATTGGTCCACTCACACTGACAGCGTCGTGAAGATGCGCAGCAGCGCCTTTACCTCAGGATGCTGAAGAGGACTTGTCACCAAAAGCACTGACAAACTTCTACAGATGCACAATCGAGCCATCCTGGCAAACTGTTCACCGCTCATACTGAGATGCTCCGCCCTCTACTGTGATGCTCTCCAGAGGGTAGTGAGGACTGCACAACGCATCACCGGGGCAAACTACCTGCCCTCCAGGACCTCTACACCACCCGTTGTTACAGGAAGGCCATAAAGATCATCAAGGACATCAACCACAACCACTGCCTGTTGATATCATCCAGAAGGGAGGTCCTACAGGTGCATCAAAGCTGGGAGAGACTGAAAAACAGCTTCTATTAAGTGCCATCAGACTGTTAAACAGCCACCACTAACAGTGAGTGGCTCTACAACACACTGTCATTGACACTGACCCAACTCCAGCCATTTTAATAATGGGAATTGATGGTGATGTAAATATATCACTAGCCACTTTAAACAATGCTACCTTATATAATGTTGTTTACCCTACATTATTCATCTGATATGCATATGTATATACTGTACTCTACATCATCGACTGCATCCTTATGTAACACAGTGTATCACTAGCCACTTTAACTATGCCACTATGTGGGCCTCATCTCATATGTATATACTTCTATATCATCACTGCATCCTTATGTAATCAGACTGGTTAAAACTTTGTTTACATACTCATCTCATATGTATATACTGCACTCCAATACCATCTACTGTATGGCTGCTCTGTACCATCACTCATTCTATATCCTTATGTAACTCCTTATGGCCACTGTTTAAGACAGTAGTTTAGGAATTGTTAGTTAGATACTTGTTGGTTATCAAGCCATTTAAACTAAAGCAAAATCTATAAATGTGAATGTGACAAATAACATTATTCATTTATGTACAGGTGCCATTGGATCATGTGTCCAGACTGAACTAGACTTTGCAACCTTTTGCCACATTCTAAGGCTTCAATCATGTAAAGACTGAAAACTGCCATTTTTGGAAGAATCAACTAAGGGGACACAATCATGAAGTCCAACTGAACTATTTGTTGCTATTTCAAACTTCGCTAAGGGCGCCAAATCAAATGTGAAAAACTGAACTACCCGTTGCAAAGGGTAACTACCCGTCGCTAAGGGCGCCATTGGATCATGTGTCCAGACTGAACTACCCGTTGCTAAGGGTAACTACCCATCGCTAAGGGCGCCATTGGATCATGTGTCCAGACTGAACTACCCGTTGCTAAGGGTAACTACCCGTCGCTAAGGGCGCCATTGGGTCATGTGTCCAGACTGAACTACCCGTTGCCAAGGGTAAATACCCGTCGCCAAGGGCGCCATTGGATCATGTGACCAGACGGAAAGGATTGAAAGAAAGCCAGTGCTCCTCTCGGATCAGCCATCTCCATTCAAATCTTATATAATTATTATACATAATATAAATATCATTATTAGACAATATTTTGGGGCAGCAGGTAGCCGAGTGGTTAGAGGGTCAGTAACCCGAAAGGTTGCTGGATCGAATCCCTGAGCTGACGAGGTATAAATCTGTCCTGCTACTGAACAAGACAGTTAAACCCACTGTTCCCCCCCGGTAGGTGGTCATTGTAAATAATAATTTGTTCTTAACTGACTTGCCTAGTTAAATAATGTTCAAATGAAAATAAACTGAAGACGGATCTGCGCCTAGAGAGATATTACCACCTATGTTCGAAAATACCGAGGTGGTTTATTTTCATCTTTCGGCTCCCCAATAAAAATCACTAAATCCCAGATTTGACACGTCATTGCTACACACGAAATAAATTGCAACAAATGACAGAGTAACCCAGGGTAAGTCAATTAGTTGAACATATATTTGAATGCAGTCGTCTCGGTTTTAATTTGAAGCGTTGTGTTTATGTCACGTGTTAGTATGTTCAAAGACAAAATTGTATTTGTAGTTAACTTTGTTCTGAAGTTTTGGGGGTCACAGAGAGACGGATAAACCAATGTTTATCGGAGGCTTTGTGTATAAAGTGACGCGGCACACAAAAAAATCTAAAGACGCATTTAGCTGTTCTACAAGTGGAGGCAGATGCGCGTTTTCAAGTGCAACATTAATAAAGATGGTTTAGGAAACAGCGCAGAGATTAAACGATTCTCCTATAAAGGTACATTTAGCGATACATTAAATTAAATTGCTTCTGGGAAATTGGGCCCATAACGTTCATTGGGAAGTTGCCTGTGTAAATGCAGCCGTAGAGACATGTTTCATCTAGTCCACTGGGCACAGACGTCAAGACAACGTCTATTCATCGTTGGTTCAACGACATTTAATTGAAATGATGATGTGAAAACAACGTTGATTCAACGAAAACCATTCTATTTCTTCTGATCACCTGATTCAGCCAGTCAGTTCTTCATTGGCTGGAACATGTTTGTTGTTGGGTTGGAACCACAGGAGGTTTGTGGCACCTTAATTGGGAAGGACGGGCTCCTGGTAATGGCTGGAGCGGAATTTGTGGAATGGTATCAAATACCATTCTTAGTTAGATTCCATCCACTCCGTCCCAGACATTATTATAAACCCTCCTCCACTAAGCATCCTCCACTGGAAAACCTGCACACCCGGTGGGTCCACGGTTCCGCATTCCCGGTTCAGGACCTGTAGCAAGGTCCATGGGCTGCACACAATCCGAATACGGTACGGCTCGTGCGTAAACGGCCTGATTGCGGTAGAGGGCGTCGGTGCCATAGCGGCAACGGTGCCTGCAGACCAGAGGGGAGGGGAGAGAGAGAGGG
The DNA here is from genome assembly GCF_023373465.1 of Oncorhynchus keta. Classification (NCBI taxonomy): domain Eukaryota; kingdom Metazoa; phylum Chordata; class Actinopteri; order Salmoniformes; family Salmonidae; genus Oncorhynchus; species Oncorhynchus keta. The sequence continues at coordinate 45,552 of NW_026281918.1, forward strand.
GAAGAGGGAGGGAGGTAAAGGCGGATCTTAGTTTGATGAAACAGACCACACATTTGCAATGGAAGTACCGTAACCGTTTAGTTCAAACGCTGTTTTCTACGGTCCTGCGACTTTCCACTTTTGCCAGCCTGTGCGTGACCTTTTGACGCCAGGTGCGTCGCAGAGGACGAGGCGGTCTGGATACGGCGACGCGCCGCTCGGACGTCCAAGGTGATAGAAGTCAACTAATACTCTACTTCGGGGCTATTGTATTCTTCCCAGAAATAATAGGGGTCTGCTTGTGCCATGCGCTAATACAGAGGGTTTGTGAAGACATTTTCAGCAGGTAAGTGCAGACTTCTCTCGCTTTTTCCCACTAAATAAACACCATATATATATATATATATATGGTCCTATCTGTGTATGAAAACAGTAACCTATTGACTCTCGATTGGTGAATTCACCTTTGATTATTTACAAAACCAGGTAATATGAATCCTATCCATAGCCTGCATCGCTGACAAGACATTCAATTGAACGTGTTGACTTACTATTATTCAAAGCGCTGTATTGAACTCGATCACCGTACCCGTATAGACCGTAGCCTTAGACCGTTGCACCGTAGCGACCTGGGCCCGGTTTTTCCAAAAGCGTCTTAAGGCTAATAAGTTAATCGTTAGAATCTTCGTAGGAACATCGGTCAATCTCTGAGCTGTTTCCCCACCTATTGAAAGGCTACTGTAAGAGCGTCGTTAGATGCTTTTCCTCTCCTGCATGTTTTAAACACAGAAGATCTCTGCTGAACATGGAACCACACGGTTTATCCGTGTCTCTGTGACCGCAGATAACTTCAACAAACAAAGTTGACAAGGTTTTTGCCATTAATGCAAACAAGTGAAGTATAAACAGATGCTTCAAATTCAATCCGAGATGACTGAATAAAATAAAAACAGTAGCCTATTGAAATAATTAATTTATTTTACCTCTAGGCAAGGCAGTTAAGAACACATTCTTATTTCAATGACGGCCTAGGAACAGTGGGTTAACTGCCTGTTCGGGGGGCAGAACGACAGATTTTGTACCTTGTCAGCTCGGGGGATTTGAACTTACAACCTTTCGGTTACTAGTCCTAACCACTAGGCTACCTGCCATCCCCAATATTTAAATGAATGTCATGTTCATTTCAGTTCTATTTTTCTACTTGTCGGCTGCTGGGTTATTTCATGATTTGTAGCCAAATGTGATGATTTGTAGCCAAACCATGTGATGATTTGTAGCCAAACCATGCGCCATCATGTGATGGTAGCCAAACCATGCGCCATCATGTGATGATTTGTAGCTAAACCATGCGCATCATGTGATGATTTGTAGCCAAACCATGCGCCATCATGTGATGCTACCCTGCCAAACCATGCGCCATCATGTGATGATTTTACTAAACCATGTGATGATGCTTAAACATGTGATGATTTGTAGCCAAACCATGTGATGATAGCTAAACCTGATTTCAAAACCACATGTGATGATTTGGCTAAACCTGATGATTTGTAGCTAAACCATGTGATGATTTGTAGCCAAAACGCCATGTGATGATTTGTAGCCAAACCATGTGATGGCTAAACCATGTGATGATTTGTAGCCAAACCATGTGATGATTTGTAGTCCATGTGATGATTTGTAGCCAAACCATGCGCCATCATGAGATGATTTGTAGCCAAACCATGTGATGATTTGTAGCAAAACCATGTGATGATTTGGTTAAACCATGTGATGATTTGTAGCCAAACCATGCGCATCATGAGATGATTTGTAGCCAAAAACCATGTGATGATTTGTAGCAAACCATGTGATGATTTGTAGCCAAACCATTCATCATGATGATTTGTAGCCAAACCATGCGCCATCATGTGATGATTTGTAGCCAAAACCATGTGATGATTTGGTTAAACCATGTGATGATTTGTAGCCAAACCATGCGCCATCATGTGATGATTTGTAGCAAACCTGCGCCATCATGTGATGATTTGTAGCCAAATCCATGCGCCATCATGTGATGATTTGTAGCTACCATGTGATGATTTGTAGCCAAACCATGTGATGATTTGTAGCCAAACCATGTGATGATTTGTAGCTAAACCATGTGATGATTTGTAGCCAAAAATGCGCCATCATGTGATGATTTGTAGCTAAACCATGTGGTGATTTGTAGCCAAACCATGTGATGATTTTGAAGCAAACCATGTGATGATTTGTAGCTCAAACCACTAGGATGACCTGCTCAAACCATGTGATGATTTGTAAACCTGTGATGATTTGTAGCCAAAACATGCGCCATCATGATGATTTGTAGCAAACCATGATGATTTGTCAAAACCATGTGATGATTTGTAGCCAAAAATGCTACCATGAGATGATTTGTAGCCAAACCATGTGATGATTTGTAGCCAAAACCATGCGCCTCATGTGATGATTTGTAGCCAAACCATGTGTGATGATTTGTAGCCAAACCATGTGATGATTTGTAGCCAAACCATGCGCCATCTAACCACCATGTGATGATTTGTAGCCAAACCATGCGCCATCATGTGATGATTTGTAGCCAAAATGCGCCATGTGATGATTGTAGCCAAACCATGTGATGATTTTAAATGATGATTTGTAGCCAAACCATGCGTGATGATTTGTAGCCAAACCATGTGATGATTTTAGCCAAACCATGTGATGATTTGTAGCCAAACCATGTGATGATTTGTAGCCAAACCATGTGATGATTTGTCCAAACCATGTGATGATTTGTCATGAAACCAAACCATTGATTTGTAGCTAAACCATGTGATGATTTGTAGCCAAACCATGTGATTTGTATTTGATAGCCAAACCATGTGATGATTTGTAGCGTTATTATTGGCTAAGCATTAGAAAGTCCCACTACTTGACACCACGCAGCGTCACTATAACACGGTTATAACCATGTCATAATGTGTCTTAACTAGGGATGAACGATATATCGGTGAACATATCGAATCGGACGGTGAACATATCGAACGTGAACATATCGGAATCGACGATATATCGTGAACATATCGGACGATATATCGGTGAACATATCGGAATCGACGATATTAGCTAAAAAATGCCAACATCGGTATCGGCCAGATGTCTAGTTTAACGCAGATGTTAAAACCGATGTCAAAGCTACCGTGCATACCTGTATAACGTAGGTAGAGGAGGTGCATACCTGTATAACGTAGGTAGATGAGGTGCATACCTGTATAACGTAGGTAGAGGAGGTGCATACCTGTATAACGTAGGTAGATGAGGGCTACCTGTATAACGTAGGTAGATGAGGTGCATACCTGTATAACGTAGGTAGATGAGGTGCATACCTGTATAACGTAGGTGTAGGTGCATACCTGTATAATGTAGGTAGATGAGGTGCATACCTGTATAACGTAGGTAGATGAGGTGCATACCTGTATAACGTAGGTAGATGAGGTGCATACCTGTATAGGTAGTAGGTAGATGAGGTACATACCTGTATAACGTAGGTAGATGAGGTGCATACCTGTATAACGTAGGTAGATGAGGTGCATACCTGTATAACGTAGGTAGATGAGGTGCATACCTGTATAACGTAGGTAGATGAGGTGCATACCTGTATAACGAGGTAGATGAGGTGCATACCTGTATAACGTAGGTAGATGAGGTGCATACCTGTATAACGTAGGTAGATGAGGTACATACCTGTACAACGTAGGTAGATGAGGTGCATACCTGTATAACGTAGGTAGATGAGGTGCATACCTGTATAACGTAGGTAGTGAGGATGTATAAAGGTGCATAGGGCTGGGGATACCTGTATAAAGGGTTGTCTCATAGGGCTGGGGAATAAAGGGTTGTCTGCTGTCTGTAACTAGGGCTGGGGAACCTATTACTAAAGGGTTGTCTGCTGTATGTAACTAGGGCTAAAGGGGGGAACTAGGATGGGGAACCTGTACTAAAGGGTTGTCTGCTGTATGTAACTAGGGCTGGGGAACTCATTATAACTGTAGGTAAAGGGTTGTACTGCTGTATGTAACTAGGGCTGGGGAACTCATTACTAAAGGGTTGTCTGCTGTCTGTAACTAGGCTGTGGGAACTCATTACTAAAGGGTTGTCTGCTGTATGTAACTAGGGCTGGGGAACTGTAACTATTCCCACTAAAGGGTTGTCTGCTGTCTGTAACTAGGTAGCTGAGGGAACTCATTACTAAAGGGTTGTCACCTGTCTGTAACTAGGGCTGGGGAACTCATTACTAAAGGGTTGTCTGCTAGGTTGTCTGCTGTATGTAACTAGGGCTGGGGAACTCATTACTAAAGGGTTGTCTGTCTGTCTGTAACTAGGCTGGGAACTCATTACTAAAGGGTTGTCTGCTGTATGTAACTAGGGCTGGGGAACTCTGTAACTTACTAAAGGGTTGTCTGCTGTATGTAACTAGGGCTGGGAAACTCATTACTGGGTCTGTAACTACTCATTACTAAAGGGTTGTCTGCTGTCTGTAACTAGGGCTGGGGAACTCATTACTAAAGGGTTGTCTGCTGTATGTAACTAGGGCTGGGGAACTCATTACTAAAGGGTTGTCTGCTGTCTGTAACTAGGGCTGGGGAACTCATTACTAAAGGGTTGTCTGCTGTCTGTAACTGTAACTAGGGCTGGGGAACTCATTACTAAAGGGTTGTCTGCTGTATGTAACTAGGGCTGGGGAACTCATTACTAAAGGGTTGTCTGCTGTCTGTAACTAGGGCTGGGGAACTCATTACTAAGGGTTGTCTGCTGGTTGGGGTCTGCTAAAGGGTATGTAACTAGGGCTGGGGAACTCATTACTAAAGGGTTGTCTGCTGTATGTAACTAGGGCTGGGGAACTCATTACTAAAGGGTTGTCTGCTGTCTGTAACTAGGGCTGGGGAACTCATTACTAAAGGGTTGTCTGCTGTATGTAACTAGGGCTGGGGAACTCATTACTAAAGGGTTGTCTGCTGTCTGTAACTAGGGCTATGTTACTAGGCTGGGGAACTCATTACTAAAGGGTTGTCTGCTGTCTGTAACTAGGGCTGGGGAACTCATTACTAAAGGGTTGTCTGCTGTCTGTAACTAGGGCTGGGGAACTCATTACTAAAGGGTTGTCTGCTGTATGTATGTAACTAAAGGGTTGTCTGGGCTGGGAACTCATTACTAAAGGGTTGTCTGCTGTATGTAACTAGGGCTGGGGAACTCATTACTAAAGGGCTGTCTGCTGTATGTAACTAGGGCTGGGGAACTCATTACTAAAGGGTTGTCTGCTGTATGTAACTAGGGCTGGGGAACTCATTACTAAAGGGTTGTCTGCTGTCTGTAACTAGGGCTGGGAACTCATTACTAAAGGGTTGTCTGCTGTCTGTAACTAGGCTGGGGAACTATTACTAAAGGGTTGTCTGCTGTATGTAACTAGGGCTGGGGAACTCATTACTAAAGGGTTGTCTGCTGTATGTTACTAGGGCTGGGGAACTCATTACTAAAGGGTTGTCTGCTGTAAACACAAACTAGGGCTGGGGAACTCATTAAAGGGTTGTCTGCTGTCTGTAACTAGGGCTGGGGTTAAAGGGTTGTCTGCTGTATGTAACTAGGCTGGGGAACTCATTACTAAAGGGTTGTCTGCTGTCTGTAACTAGGGCTGGGAACTCATTACTAAAGGGTTGTCTGCTGTATGTAACTAGGGCTGGGGAACTCATTCAGGGCTGTCTGCTGTATGTAAAGGGTTAAAGGGTTGTCTGCTGTCTGTAACTAGGGCTGGGAACTCATTACTAAAGGGTTGTCTGCTGTATGTAACTAGGGCTGGGGAACTCATTACTAAAGGGTTGTCTGCTCTATGTAACTAGGGCTGGGGAACTCATTACTAAAGGGTTGTCTGTATGTAACTAGGGCTGGGGAACTCATTACTAAAGGGTTGCATGTAACTAGGGCTGGGGAACTCATTACTGAAGGGTTGTCTGCTGTCTGTAACTAGGGCTGGGGAACTCATTACTAAAGGGTTGTCTGCTGTATGTAACTAGGGCTGGGGAACTCATTACTAAAGGGTTGTCTGTCTGTAATGAACTATTACTAGGTTGCTCTGTCTGTAAACTCATTACTAAAGGGTTGTCTGCTGTATGTAACTAGGGCTGGGGAACTCATTACTAAAGGCTGGGGAACTCATTACTAAAGGGTTGTCTGCTGTATGTAACTAGGGCTGGGGAACTCTAAAGGGTTTGCTGTATGTAAAGGGTTGTCTGCTGTCTGTAACTAGGGCTGGGGAACTCATTACTAAAGGGTGTTGTCTGCTAAAGGGTCTGTAACCCACACAAAGGGTTGTCTAGGGCTAGGGGGGAACTCATTACTAAAGGGTTGTCTGCTGTATGTAACTAGGGCTGGGGAACTCATTACTAAAGGGTTGTCTGCTGTCTGTAACTAGGGCTGGGGAACTCATTACTAAAGGGTTCTCTGTCATAGCTATAGGTGCTTAGGATGCTAAAGGGTTGTTCAGAATAGCTGTCAGAATGTTAACTGTTGTAGTAAAATATATTCACAGTGATGAATGATGGTAGTCTTATCCAAGGGTTCTCTATCAGATGAAATATATTTATTATTCCTGAATCAAACAGCTTAGTGCAATGAAATACCCTTTTATTGATTATCAATCAATTAAGCATCGGGAATCATCATGGTTGATCCTTACTGGAGATTCTAATAGGTTAGTAGTGTTTTGTGTGAACACAGCCGGATGAGGCAGGGCTGGCCATCCTTTATTATGGTTCGGGGACTGTGTTCTGGGTGTTCCTGGTTGGTAGGAGGGTGTTCGGTGTTCCCTGGTTGGTGGACGGTGTTCGGTGTTCCTGGTTGGTAGGACTGTGTTCTAGGGCTGGGTGTTCCCTGGTTGGTAGGACTGTGTTCCGGTGTTCCTGGTTGGTAGGAGGGTGTTCCAAGGTGTTCCCTGGTTGGTAGGAGGTGTTCCGGTGTTCCCTGGTTGGTAGGAGGGTGTTCGGTGTTCCCTGGTTGGTAGGAGGGTGTTCCGGTGTTCCTGGTTGGTAGGAGGGTGTTCCGGTGTTCCCTGGTTGGTAGGACTGTGTTCCGGTGTTCCCTGGTTGGTAGGACTGTGGGTGTTCCTGGTTGGTAGGACTGTGTTCGGTGTTCCCTGGTTGGTAGGAGGGTGTTCCGGTGTTCCCTGGTTGGTAGGAGGGTGTTCCGGTGTTCCTGGTTGGTAGGAGGGTGTTCCGGTGTTCCCTGGTTGGTAGGAGGGTGTTCCGGGGTGTTCCTGGTTGGTAGGAGGTGGGTGTTCCCTGGTTGGTAGGAGGGGTGTTCCTGGTTGGTAGGGAGGGTGTTCCCTGGTTGGTAGGAGGGTGTTCCCTGGTTGGTAGGAGGGTGTTCCCTGGTTGGTAGGAGGGTGTTCCCTGGTTGGTAGGAGGGTGTTCCGGTGTTCCCTGGTTGGTAGGACGGTGTTCCGGTGTTCCCTGGTTGGTAGGAGGGTGTTCCGGTGTTCCTGGTTGGTAGGAGGGTGTTCTGGTTGGTAGGAGGGTGGTGTTCCCTGGTTGGTGGAGGGTGTTCCGGTGTTCCTGGTTGGTAGGACGGTGTTCCGGTGTTCCCTGGTTGGTAGGAGGGTGTTCCGGTGTTCCTGGTTGGTAGGAGGGTGTTCCGGTGTTCCCTGGTTGGTAGGACGGTGTTCCGGTGTTCCCTGGTTGGTAGGAGGTGTTCCCGGTGTTCCCTGGTTGGTAGGAGGGTGTTCCGGTGTTCCCTGGTTGGTAGGACGGTGTTCCGGTGTTCCCTGGTTGGTAGGACGGTGTTCCGGTGTTCCCTGGTTGGTAGGAGGGTGTTCCCTGGTTGGTAGGAGGGTGTTCCCTGGTTGGTAGGAGGCTGTTCCCTGGTTGGTAGAGGGTGTCTCTGGTTGGAGGCTGTTCCCTGGTTGGTAGGAGGGTGTTCCCTGGTTGGTAGGAGGGTGTTCCCTGGTTGGTAGGAGGGTGTTCCGGTGTTCCCTGGTTGGTAGGACTGTGTTCCGGTGTTCCCTGGTTGGTAGGAGGGTGTTCGGTGTTCCCTGGTTGGTAGGAGGGTGTTCCGGTGTTCCCTGGTTGGTAGGGACTGTGTTCCGGTGTTCCCTGGTTGGTAGGAGGGTGTTCCCCTGGTTGGCAGGAGGGTGTTCCCTGGTTGGTAGGAGGGTGTTCCCTGGTTGGTAGGACGGTGTTCCCTGGTTGGTAGGACGGTGTTCCCTGGTTGGTAGGAGGGTGTTCCCTGGTTGGTAGGAGGGTGTTCCCTGGTTGGTAGGAGGGTGTTCCTGGTTGGTAGGAGGGTGTTCGCTGGTTGGCAGGAGGGTGTTCCCTGGTTGGTAGGAGGGTGTTCCTGGTTGGTAGGAGGGTGTTCCCTGGTTGGTAGGAGGGTGTTCCCTGGTTGGTAGGAGGGTGTTCGCTGGTTGGCAGGAGGGTGTTCCCTGGTTGGCAGGAGGGTGTTCCCTGGTTGGTAGGAGGGTGTTCCCTGGTTGGTAGGAGGGTGTTCCCTGGTTGGTAGGAGGGTGTTCCCTGGTTGGTAGGAGGGTGTTCCTGGTTGGTAGGAGGGTGTTCCTGGTTGGTAGGAGGTGTTCCCTGGTTGGTAGGAGGGTGTTCCTGGTTGGTAGGAGGGTGTTCCCTGGTTGGTAGGAGGGTGTTCCCTGGGTTGGCAGGAGGGTGTTCCCTGATTTGGTTGGTAGGAGGGTGTTCCCTGGTTGGTAGGAGGGTGTTCCCTGGTTGGTAGGAGGGTGTTCCCTGGTCTGGTTGGTAGGAGGGTGTTCTCTGGTTGGTAGGAGGGTGTTCCCTGGTTGGTAGGAGGGTGTTCCCTGGTTGGTAGGAGGGTGTTGCTGTCTCTGGTTGGTAGGAGGGTGTTCCTGGTTGGTAGGAGGGTGTTCTCCTGGTTGGTAGGATTCACTTGACCTCTATGTGTTCCCTGGTTGGTAGGAGGGTGTTCCCTGGTTGGTAGGAGGTGTGTTCCTGGTTGGTACCCTGTCTCTCTGGAGGGTCCGTGTTCCCTGGTTGGTAGGAGGGTGTTCTCTGGTTGGTAGGAGGGTGTTCCCTGGTTGGTAGACGTGGTGTTCTCTGTTTTATAGCGGGGTGGACCAGAGGTCTCGTTGATATCTTTGAGATCCAGCCCTTCCTTCCTAATGTCAATCAAACTGCTAGGATGTCATTTCAACATATTTTCACACACTTTGAATTGATTTGGATCGCTGCACCCTGCTGCTTCCTAAGTAATTCAAGACAAAAGGCATACTCTGCTTTAAATCATGTAGAATATGGGCTGTTGAAGCATTGTGGGTCAATTCTGAGTCCAAGTCAAAGTGTTAAAGAGAAAAGTCAATACTCGTCTCTCTGGACATTCTTGTGTCCGCTCCCCTCTGTCCAGTCTTTGGGAATGCTTCCTCAAACATGGTCTTTAACGACTCTAGAAGCAAGACCTGTCACACTCTATGCTGTCCGCTGCATCTGCTTCCTCATTCACTTCAGATCACTGTCTCTCGCTTCTGAGACATGGTCTCGCTTCCACATTCACACTGCTGTGTCTCTCTGCTTCCTCATTCACTTGACCTCTATGCTGTCCGCTGCACCCTGTCTCTCTGCTTCCTCATTCACTTGACTATGCTCCGCTGCATGCTGTGCCCGCTGCACCCCTGTCTCTCTGCTTCCTCATTCACTTGACCTCTATGCTGTCCGCTGCACCCTGTCTCTCTGCTTCCTCATTCACTCTGACCTCTATGCTGTCCGCTGCACCCTGTCCCTCTGCTTCCTCATTCACTTGACCTCTATGTCCGCTGCACCCTGTCTCTCTGCTTCCTCATTCACTTGACCTCTATGCTGTCCGCTGCACCCTGTCTCTCTCGCTTCCTCATTCACTTGACCTCTATGCTGTCCGCTGCATCTGCTCCTCTGCTTCCTCATTCTGACCTGTCTATGCTGTCCATGCTGTGCACCCTGTCTCTCTGCTTCCTCATTCACTCCTGCTGTGACCCTGTCTCTCCTCTACTCTGACCCTGTCCGCACCCCCTGTCTCTCTGCTTCCTCATTCACTCTGACCTCTATGCCGTCCGCTGCACCCTGCCCTCTGCTTCCTCATTCACTTGACCTCTATGCTGTCCGCTGCACCCTGTCTCTGCTTCCTCATTCACTTGACTCTATGCTGTCCGCTGCACCCTGTCTCTGCTTCCTCATTCACTTGACCTCTATGCTGTCCGCTGCACCCTGACCAAAACACATTACCTTCTGCAGCCGTTCCTCTCCAGTGTGGCAGACACCTTGCACACACACTGCAAGATTACATTGTGACTAAGAATGTCCTGCTACTCTTTCGCTGTGTTCAAGGGTTCCTTCAAGGTCCTGGGCTGCTTTGATGCTCGTGCTGCTACCATGTAGTGGTGCTGCCATGTTGTACTGCTACCATGTAGTGGTGCTGCCATGTAGTGGTGCTGCCATGTTGTGGTGCTACCATGTTGTGGTGCTGCCATGTTGTGCTGCTACCATGTTGTGTTGCTGCCATGTTGCACTGCTACCATGTTGCACTGCTACCATGTAGTGGTGCTGCCATGTAGTGGTGCTGCCATGTAGTGGTGCTGCCATGTTGTGGTGCTACCATGTTGTGGTGCTGCCATGTTGTGGTGCTGCCATGTTGTGGTGCTGCACCTGTAGTGCTGCTACCATGTTGTGGTGCTGCCATGTTGTGGTGCTGCCATGTAGTGGTGCTGCAATGTAGTGGTGCTGCACTGTAGGGCTGCTACCATGTTGTGGTGCTGCCATGTGATGGTGCTGCAATGTAGTGGTGCTGCACTGTAGTGCTGCTACCATGTTGTGGTGCTGCCATGTAGTGCTGCTACCATGTTGTTGTGGTGCTGCCATGTTGTGGTGCTGCCATATTGTGGTGCTGCCATGTTGTACTGCTACCATGTAGTGCTGCTGCCATGTAGTGGTGCTGCCATGTAGTGCTGCTACCATGTTGTGGTGCTACCATGTTGTGGTGCTGCCATGTTGTGCTGCTGCCATGTTGTAATGCTACCATGCTGTGTACCATGTTGTGGTGCTGCATGTTGTAACGCTACCATGTTGTGGTGCTACCATGTTGTGGTGCTGCCATGTTGTGGTGCTGCCATGCTGTGTTGTCATGTGTTGTTGCCATGCTGTGTTGTCATGTGTTGTTGCCATGCTGTGTTGTCATGTGTTGCTACCATGCTATGTTATGTGTTGCTACCATGCTATGTTGTCATGTGTTGCTACCATGCTGTGTTGTCATGTGTTGTCATGTGTTGCTACCATGCTATGTTGTCATGTGCATGTGTTGCTACCATGCTGTGATGTGTTGTTGCCATGCTGTGTTGTCATGTGTTGCTACCATGCTGTGTTGTCATGTTGTGTTGCTACCATGCTGTGTTGTCATGTTGTGTTGCTACCATGCTGTGTTGTCATGTGTTGCTACCATGCTGTGTTGTCATGTTGTGTTGCTACCATGCTGTGTTGTCATGTTGTGGTGCTACCATGCTGTGTTGTCATGTTGTGGTGCTACCATGCTGTG
>NW_026281919.1:0-2883 GCF_023373465.1 Oncorhynchus keta
CCCCCTGCTCTCCTCTCCTCTCCATCCTCCTCCTCTCCTCCTCTCTCCTCCCCTCTCCTCTCCTCTCCTCTCCTCTCCATCCCCCCTGCTCCACACTGATGAAGGGCAAGTAGCAGCAGATGGCTGATCTATCACTTCTGACCACAGAACATCGGACGTCATTTTCTATCCACTTCTACATGTTGAATGGCCACCATTTGTTAACACACAGCAGAAATGACTACTATCTACCAGCTGATGTTCTACTGGCTGATGTTCTACTGTTCTACTAGCTGATGTTACTACTGTTCTACTGGCTGATGTTACTACTGTTCTACTGGCTGATGTTACAACTGTTCTACTGGCTGTTGATACTGCTGTTCTACTGGTTGATGTTACTACTGTTCTACTGGCTGATGTTACTACTGTTCTACTTTCTACTGGCTGATGTTACTACTGTTCTACTGGCTGATGTTACTACTGTTCTACTATCTACTGGCTGATGTTACTACTGTTCTACTGGCTGTTGTTACTTACTGTTCTACTGGCTGATGTTACTACTGTTCTACTGGCTGTTGTTACTACTGTTCTACTAGCTGATGTTACTACTGTTCTGCAGCTGATGTTACTACTGTTCTACTGGCTGTTGTTACTACTGTCTCATCATTGATGTTACCACTGTTCTACTGGCTGATGTGTTCACTAGCTGATGTTAATCTGCTACTATTGATGTTAATACTGTTCTACTGGCTGATGTTATTACTGTTCTACTGACTGATGTTACTACTGTTCTACTTGGCTGATGTTACTACTGTTCTGGCTGTTGTTACTACTGTTCTACTGGCTGTTGTTACTGCTGTTCCATCATTGCTTTTGTTACTGCTGTTTCTGTTCTACTATCTGCTGATGTTGACATGTTACTGCTGTTCTACTGAGCCCCATCATTTGTTGTTACTGCTGTTCTACTGGCTGTTACTACTGTTCTACTAGCTGATGTTCGACTGTTCATTTTGATGTTAATGCTGTTCTACTGGCTGTTGTTACTACTGTTCTACTAGCTGATGTTACTCACTGTTCTACTGCTGATGTTACTACTGTTCTACTGGCTAATGTTACTACTGTTCTACTGGCTGATGTTACTACTGTTCTACTGGCTGATGTTACAACTGTTCTACTGGCTGTTGATACTGCTGTTCTACTGGTTGATGTTACTACTGTTCTACTGGCTGATGTTACTACTGTTCTACTATCTACTGGCTGATGTTACTACTGTTCTACTGGCTGTTGTTACTACTGTTCTACTGGCTGATGTTACTACTGTTCTACTGGCTGATGTTACTACTGTTCTACTGGCTGATGTTACTACTGTTCTACTGGCTGATGTTACTACTGTTCTACTGGCTGATGTTACTACTGTTCTACTGGCTGATGTTACTACTGTTCTACTGGCTGTTGTTACTACTGTTCTACTGGCTGATGTTACTACTGTTCTACTGGCTGATGTTACTACTGTTCTACTGGCTGTTGTTACTACTGTTTTACTGGCTGATGTTACTACTGTTCTACTGGCTGATGTTACTGTTCTACTGGCTGATGTTCTACTCTTCTACTGGCTGATGTTCTACTGTTCTACTGGCTGATGGTACTACTGTTCTGCTGGCTGATGTTACTACTGTTCTACTGGCTGTTGTTACCTTCTACTGGCTGTTCTACTTCTACTGGCTGATGTACTACTGTTCTACTGGCTGCTACTGTTCTACTGGCTGATGTTACTACTGTTCTACTGGCTGATGTTACTACTGTTCTACTAGCTGATGTTGATGTTCTACTGGCTGATGGTACTACTGTTCTACTGGGCTGTTGTTACTACTGTTCTACTAGCTGATGTTACTACTGTTCTACTGGCTGTTGTTACTACTGTTCTACTTTGTTTACTATCTGTTCTACTGGCTGTTGTTACTACTGTTCTACTAGCTGATGTCTGACTGTTCTACTGGCTGTTGTTACTACTGTTCTACTTGTTGATGTTCGACTGTTCTACTGGCTGATGGTACTACTGTTCTACTGGCTGATGTTACTACTGTTCTACTGGCTGATGCTACTACTGTTCTATCTGGTACTACTGTTCTATCATTGATGTTACTACTGTTCTACTACTAGCTGATGTTACTACTGTTCTACTGGCTGTTGTTCTGTTCTACTGGCTGTTGTTACTACTGTTCTACTGGCTGTTGTTACTACTGTATCTACTGGCTGATGTTACTACTGTTCTACTGGCTGTTGTTACTGCTGTTCTACTGGTTGATGTTACTACTGTTCTACTGGCTGATGTTACGACTGTTCTACTATCTACTGGCTGATGTTACTACTGTTCTACTGGCTGATGTTACTACTGTTCTACTGACTGTTGTTACTACTGTTCTACTATCTACTGGCTTATGTTACTACTGTTCTACTGGCTGATGTTACTACTGTTCTACTGGCTGATGGTACTACTGTTCTACTGGCTGATGTTACTACTGTTTTACTGGCTGATGTTACTACTGTTCTACTGGCTGATGTTCTACTGTTCTACTGGCTGATGTTCTACTCTTCTACTGGCTGATGTTCTACTGTTCTACTGGCTGATGGTACTACTGTTCTGCTGGCTGATGTTCTACTGTTCTACTGGCTGATGTTCTACTCTTCTACTGGCTGATGTTCTACTGTTCTACTGGCTGATGTTCTACTGTTCTACTGGCTGATGTTACTACTGTTCTACTGGCTGATGTTACTACTGTTCTACTGGCTGATGTTACTACTGTTCTACTGGCTGTTGTTACTACTGTTCTACTGGCTGTTGTTACTACTGTTCTACTGGCTGATGTTACTACTGTTCTACTGGCTGATGTTACTACTGTTCTA
>NW_026281920.1:0-5135 GCF_023373465.1 Oncorhynchus keta
AGAACAGGGCTCCGGGCAGCCGAGCGGAAATGGAGGAAAACTCGCCTCCCTGCGGACCTGGCATCCTTTCACTCCCTCCTCTCTACATTTTCCTCCTCTGTCTCTGCTGCTAAAGCCACTTTCTACCATTCTAAATTCCAAGCATCTGCCTCTAACCCTAGGAAGCTCTTTGCCACCTTCTCCTCCCTCCTGAATCCTCCCCCTCCCTCCTCCCTCTTTGCAGATGACTTCGTCACCATTTTTAGGAGAAAGAAGGTCGATGACATCAGGTCCTCGTTTGCTAAGTCAACGACACCGCTGGTTCTGCTCACACTGCCTACCCTATGCTCTGACCTCTTTCTCCCTCTCTCTCCAGATGAAATCTCGCGTCTTGTAGGCCGGCCGCCCAACAACCTGCCCGGCAGACCCTATCCCCTCCTCTCTTCTCCAGACCATTTCCGGAGACCTTCTCCCTTACCTCACCTCGCTCATCAACTCATCCCTGACCGCTGGCTACGTCCCTCCCCGTCTTCAAGGAGCGAGAGTTGCACCCCTTCTGAAAAACCTACACTCGATCCCTCCGATGTCAACAACTACAGACCAGTATCCCTTCTCTCTTTTCTCTCCAAAACTCTTGAGCGTGCCGTCCTTGGCCAGCTCTACGCTATCTCTCTCAGAATGACCTTCTTGATCCAAATCAGTCAGGTTTCAAGACTAGTCATTCAACTGAGATCCAATAACTCTTCTCTGTATCACGGAGCGCTCCGCACTGCTAAAGCTAACTCTCTCCTCTGCTCTCATCTTCTAGACCTATCGGCTGCCTTCGATACTGTGAACCATCAGATCCTCCTCTCCACCCTCTCCGAGTTGGGCATCTCCGGCGCGGCCCGCTGGTTGCGTCCTACCTGACACAGGTCGCTCCTACCAGGTGGCGTGGCGAGAATCTGTCTCCTCACCACGCGCTCTCACCACTGGTGTCCCAGGGCTCTGTTCTAGGCCTCTCTTATTCTCGCTATACACCAGTCACTTGGCTCTGTCATAACCTCACATGGTCTCTCCTATCATTGCTATGCAGACGACACACAATTAATCTTCTCCTTTTCCCCCTTCTGATGACCAGGTGGCAAATCGCATCTCTGCATGTCTGGCAGACATATCAGTGTGGATGACGGATCACCACCTCAAGCTGAACCTCAGCAAGACGGAGCTCCTCTTCCTCCCGGGGAAGGACTGCCCGTTCCATGATCTCGCCATCACGGTTGACAACTCCATTGTGTCCTCCTCCCAGAGCGCTAAGAACCTTGGCGTGATCCTGGACAACACCCTGACGTTCTCAACTAACAATCAAGGCGGTGTCCCGTTCCTGTAGGTTCATGCTCTACAACATCCGCAGAGTGACCCTGCCTCACACAGGAAGCGGCGCAGGTCCTAATCCAGGCACTTGTCATCTCCCGTCTTGATTACTGCAACTCGCTGTTGGCTGGGCTCCCTGCCTGTGCCATTAAACCCCTACAACTCATCCAGAACGCCGCAGCCCGTCTGGTGTTCAACCTTCCCAAGTTCTCTCACGTCACCCCCGCTCCTCCGCTCTCTCCACTGGCTTCCAGTTGAAGCTCGCATCCGCTACAAGACCATGGTGCTCGCCTACGGAGCTGTGAGGGGAACGGCACCTCAGTACCTCCAGGCTCTGATCAGGCCCTACACCCAAACAAGGGCACTGCGTTCATCCACCTCTGGCCTGCTCGCCTCCCTACCACTGAGGAAGTACAGTTCCCGCTCAGCCAGTCAAAACTGTTCGCTGCTCTGGCCCCCAATGGTGGAACAAACTCCCTCACGACGCCAGGACAGCGGAGTCAATCACCACCTTCCGGAGACACCTGAAACCCCACCTCTTCAAGGAATACCTAGGATAGGGTAAAGTAAGGGTAAGTAATCCTTCTCACCCCCTTCTCCCCCCCAACAAGATTTAGATGCAAGTGGCTGTTCCACTGGTTGTCATAAGGTGTATGCACCAATTTGTAAGTCGCTCTGGATAAGAGCGTCTGCTAAATGACTTAAATGTAAATGATTAAACTAAAGTTGTATTGATAACGACCTATACTCAATATTATACTAAAGGTTGTATTGATAACGACCTATACTCAATATTATACTAAAGGTTGTATTGATAACGACCTATACTCAATATTAAACTACAAGTTATTTTAAAGTTACATTCTATTAATGAAATAGTATTGAATTATTTTTGGAGGAAACAAGATTAATAATGTAAAAAAAGAGAAATACGGGTCTCACTCCAATTTGTTTGTCTTATTTACTGTAAGGAAGTAGTCCGATATGACCGCTATTCCCTCCAACACATATACAACCGAGAGAAAACAGATAAGACTGGAAATAGATCATATCTGAGACTCTGAATTGCCAGGCATTAAAATAAGGCTGTCATTACAGGAACAAACGGGAGTCAATGTTTAACCAGAGAGATGTGTAATACCCATGTTCTGTATCCTGTCATAAATTCAGATGTGAAAACAACGCTTTGCGTACATGCGCCATTGCTCGTTCTAAATTAATAACGTACAGTATAAATACAACATGTGTAATTTACATGTTAAAACTGTCCAAATTGTTTGTCTATTTGTATACAGTATTTCTGTATATGCCTGTGTGTTAAACATATCAGCTGATGGGGCGGCAGGTAGCCTAGTGGTTAGAGTGGAGGGGCGGCAGGTAGCCTAGTGGTTAGAGTGGAGGGGCGGCAGGTAGCCTAGTGGTTAGAGTGGAGGGGCGGCAGGTAGCCTAGTGGTTAGAGTGGAGGGGCGGCAGGTAGCCTAGTGGTTAGAGTGGAAGGGCGGCAGGTAGCCTACTGGTTAGAGCGTTGGGTCAGTAACCAGCAGGTAGCCTAGTGGTTAGAGTGGAAGGGCGGCAGGTAGCCTAGTGGTTAGAGTGGAGGGGCGGCAGGTAGCCTAGTGGTTAGAGTGTTGGGTCAGTAACCAGCAGGTAGCCTAGTGGTTAGAGCGTTGGGTCAGTAACCAGCAGGTAGCCTAGTGGTTAGAGCGTTGGGTCAGTAACCAGCAGGTAGCCTAGTGGTTAGAGCGTTGGGTCAGTAACCAGCAGGTAGCCTTTTGGTTAGAGTGTTGGGTCAGTAACCAGCAGGTAGCCTAGTGGTTAGAGCGTTGGGTCAGTAACCAGCAGGTAGCCTAGTGGTTAGAGCGTTGGGTCAGTAACCAGCAGGTAGCCTAGTGGTTAGAGTGTTAGGTCAGCAACCAGCAGGTAGCCTAGTGGTTAGAGTGTTAGTCAGTAACCAGCAGGTAGCCTAGTGGTTAGAGTGTGGGTCAGTAACCAGCAGGTAGCCTAGTGGTTAGAGTGTTGGGTCAGTAAACAGCAGGTAGCCTAGTGGTTAGAGTGTTGGATCGGTAACCAAAAAGGTTGCTAGAACAGATCCCTGAGCTGACAGGGTATAAATCTGTCATTCTGCCCCTGAACAAGGCTGTTAACCAACCCACTGTTCCACGGTAAGCCGCCATTGTAAAATAAGAATTTGTTCTGAACTGACTTGCCTGGTTAAATTGATTAATTTGTTATTCTACAAGAAGAGTGTATCAACGATGAGCTCAATTAGAACTACTATGTTTATCTACTGTATCACAGAACAATCCCACAATCCACCACATGACGATGGCCAGAGTATTACTCTCCCACTAAAACTCTAATGACCCTATTCACATTACTCTGAATATTACTCTCACACATTACTCTGAATATTACTCTCCCACTAAAACTCTAATGACCCTATTCACATTACTCTGAATATTACTCTCACACATTACTCTGAATATTACTCTCCCACTAAAACCCCAATGACCTTATTCACATTACTCTGAATATTACTCTCCCACTAAAACCCCAATGACCTTATTCACATTACTCTGAATATTACTCTCACACATTACTCTGAATATTACTCTCCCACTAAAACCCCAATGACCTTATTCACATTACTCTGGAAATTACTCTCACACATTACTCGGAATATTACTCTCCCACTAAAACCCCAATGACCTTATTCACATTACTCTGAATATTACTCTCCCACTAAAACCCCAATGACCTTATTCACATTACTCGGAATATTACTCTCCCACTAAAACCCCAATGACCTTATTCACATTACTCTGAATATTACTCTCACACATTACTCTGAATATTACTCTCACACATTACTCTGAATATTACTCTGAACACATTACTCTGAACATTACTCTCATTACTCACAAATCACATCAACACATCCAAGTGTAGAAGAAAACAAATATTATTCTAATGAACACAAACAAAGTGTTCAAAGCTCAGACTTACCGGCCCACGTTCCTTAGTTGGGTAAAGACA
The DNA here is from genome assembly GCF_023373465.1 of Oncorhynchus keta. Lineage (NCBI taxonomy): Eukaryota > Metazoa > Chordata > Actinopteri > Salmoniformes > Salmonidae > Oncorhynchus > Oncorhynchus keta. The sequence goes on from NW_026281920.1 coordinate 4,369, forward strand.
GACGGAGAGAGAAGGCCAGGTAACAGGTGGTTTGTTCTAGAGGGATGTGGAGAGAACTGAACTGGAGTCTAGGTGAGACTTTAGCCTGCTGCTGGGACTACTGCTCTCTCTCTCTCTCTCTTGTGATTATCTCCTCTCCTTTAGGCTGTAAATGTTAATGATTAGCACACATTGAGAAACACAGTGAACAACATGGCCTGGATGGACAAATGCAGCAGCCTCCTTACGGTGTGTGTGTGTGTGTGTGTGTGTGTGTGTGTGTGTGTGTGTGTGTGTGTATGTGTACCCCATGCTAAAGACAACTGGTGGTGTATAGCATACGGAGGCCAGGAGCATAGGTGAGAGTCTCGTGCAATAAAGTAAAATGCTGATAACTACAGTAACCAGGCTACAGTAACCAGGCTACAGTAACCAGGCTACAGTAACTCGGCTACAGTAACCAGAAGACTATACTCTCAGCATCAGAGGAACTACAAACAAACCTTGTTTCTCTCAAAGAGTTTTGAAAATGTTAAATATTATCCTAGTGAAAAACAACAACACAGACAAGTTCAGACACTACTGCAGGCTACTACTGCAGGCATAGAGAATAATGGCAGTCCTTCTCCCATCTCTCTTCTCTAAACAGGGAAAGCTTCCATCCACTCTCCTCCCTGCCTTGATCTCTACATCCCTGCTACATGTACTAGACGATAGTGTGACATGTCGTGTCACGGAGTCACTCACCCGTGTCCGGCCGATGACACATTGCATACCAGCGTAGCAGG
>NW_026281921.1:0-2782 GCF_023373465.1 Oncorhynchus keta
CACCTTATGACATCAGTGGAACAGCCACTTTACAATAGTGCATCTAAATCTTTTAAGGGGGTGAGAAGGATTACTTTATCCTATCCTAGGTATTCCTTAAAGAGGTGGGGTTTCAGGTGTCTCCGGAAGGTGGTGATTGACTCCGCTGTCCTGGCGTCGTGAGGGAGTTTGTTCCACCATTGGGGGCCAGAGCAGCGAACAGTTTTGACTGGGCTGAGCGGGAACTGTACTTCCTCAGTGGTAGGGGGGCGAGCAGGCCAGAGGTGGATGAACGCAGTGCCCTTGTTTGGGTGTAGGGCCTGATCAGAGCCTGGAGGTACTGAGGTGCCGTTCCCCTCACAGCTCCGTAGGCAAGCACCATGGTCTTGTAGCGGATGCGAGCTTCAACTGGAAGCCAGTGGAGCGGAGGAGCGGGGTGACGTGAAGAACAGGAAGGTTGAACACCAGACGGGCTGCGGCGTTCTGGATGAGTTGTAGGGGTTTAATGGCACAGGCAGGAGCCCAGCCAACAGCGAGTTGCAGTAATCCAGACGGGAGATGACAAGTGCCTGGATTAGGACCTGCGCCGCTTCCTGTGTGAGGCAGGTCGTACTCTGCGGATGTTGTAGAGCATGAACCTACAGGAACGGGCCCGCCTTGATGTTAGTTGAGAACGACAGGGTGTTGTCCAGGATCACGCCAAGGTTCTTAGCGCTCTGGGAGGAGGACACAATGGAGTTGTCAACCGTGATGGCGAGATCATGGAGCGGGCAGTCCTTCCCGGGAGGAAGAGCAGCTCCGTCTTGCGAGAGTTCAGCTTGAGGTGGTGATCCGTCATCCACACTGATATGTCTGCCAGACATGCAGAGATGCGATTCGCCACCTGGTCATCAGAAGGGGAAAGGAAGATTAATTGTGTGTCGTCTGCATAGCAATGATAGGAGAGACCATGTGAGGTTATGACAGAGCCAAGTGACTTGGTGTATAGCGAGAATAGGAGAGGGCCTAGAACAGAGCCCTGGGGACACCAGTGGTGAGCGCGTGGTGAGGAGACAGATTCTCGCCACGCCACCTGGTAGGAGCGACCTGTCAGGTAGGACGCAATCCAAGCGTGGGCGCGCCGAGAGATGCCCAACTCGGAGAGGGTGGAGAGGAGGATCTGATGGTTCACAGTATCGAAGGCAGCCGATAGGTCTAGAAGGATGAGAGCAGAGGAGAGAGAGTTAGCTTTAGCAGTGCGGAGCGCCTCCGTGATACAGAGAAGAGCAGTCTCAGTTGAATGACTAGTCTTGAAACCTGACTGATTTGGATCAAGAAGGTCATTCTGAGAGAGATAGCGGGAGAGCTGGCCAAGGACGGCACGTTCAAGAGTTTTGGAGAGAAAAAAAGAAGGGATACTGGTCTGTAGTTGTTGACATCGGAGGGATCGAGTGTAGTTTTTTTTCAGAAGGGTGCAACTCTCGCTCTCTTGAAGACGGAAGGGACGTAGCCAGCGGTCAGGGATGAGTTGATGAGCGAGGTGAGGTAAGGGAGAAGGTCTCCGGAAATGGTCTGAGAAGAGAGGAGGGGATAGGGTCAAGCGGGCAGGTTGTTGGGCGGCCGGCCGTCACAAGACGCGAGATTTCATCTGGAGAGAGAGGGGAGAAAGAGGTCAGAGCACAGGGTAGGGCAGTGTGAGCAGAACCAGCGGTGTCGTTTGACTTAGCAAACGAGGATCGGATGTCGTCGACCTTCTTTTCAAAATGGTTGACGAAGTCATCTGCAGAGGGGGGAGGGGGAGGAGGATTCAGGAGGGAGGAGAAGGTGGCAAAGAGCTTCCTAGGGTTAGAGGCAGATGCTTGGAATTTAGAGTGGTAGAAAGTGGCTTTAGCAGCAGAGACAGAGGAGGAAAATGTAGAGAGGAGGGAGCGAAAGGATGCCAGGTCCGCAGGGAGGCGAGTTTTCCTCCATTTCCGCTCGGCTGCCCGGAGCCCTGTTCTGTGAGCTCGCAATGAGTCGTCGAGCCACGGAGCGGGAGGGGAGGACCGAGCCGGCCTGGAAGATAGGGGACATAGAGAGTCAAAGGATGCAGAAAGGGAGAGAGAGGAGGGTTGAGGAGGCAGAATCAGGAGATAGGTTGGAGAAGGTTTGAGCAGAGGAAGAGATGATAGGATGGAAGAGGAGAGAGTAGCGGGGGAGAGAGAGCGAAGGTTGGGACGGCGCGATACCATCCAGTAGGGGCAGTGTGGGAAGTGTTGGATGAGAGCGAGAGGAAAAAGGATACAAGGTAGTGGTCGGAGACTTGGAGGGAGTTGCAATGAGGTTAGTGGAAGAACAGCATCTAGTAAAGATGAGGTCAGCGTATTGCCTGCCTTGTGAGTAGGGGGAAGGTGAGAGGTGAGGTCAAAAGAGGAGAGGAGTGGAAAGAAGGAGGCAGAGAGGAATGAGTCAAAGGTAGACGTGGGGAGGTTAAAGTCGCCCAGAACTGTGAGAGGTGAGCCGTCCTCAGGAAAGGAGCTTATCAAGACATCAAGCTCATTGATGAACTCTCCGAGGGACCTGGAGGGCGATAAATGATAAGGATGTTAAGCTTGAAAGGGCTGGTAACTGTGACAGCATGAAATTCAAAGGAGCGATAGACAGATGGGTAAGGAGAAAGAGAATGACCACTTGGGAGAGATGAGGATCCCGGTGCCACCACCCGCTGACCAGAAGCTCTCGGGGTGTGCGAGAACACGTGGGCGGACGAATTGGAATGACAAGTGGACTACACGTCTCGAATGTTCAGAAAGTTAAGCTTACGTAGCAAGAATCTTATTGACTA
>NW_026281922.1:0-22500 GCF_023373465.1 Oncorhynchus keta
TGGAAATGTCTTGGGGTCATTGTCCATTGGAAGACCCATTTGCGACCAAGCTTAACTCCTTGACTGACGCTTGAGATGTTGCTTCAATATATCCACATAAATTGTCTTTCCTCATGATGCCATCTATTTTGTGAAGTGCACCAGTCCCTCCTGCTCCAAAGCACCCCACAACATGATGCTTCCACCCCCTTGCTTCACGGTTGGGATGGTGTTCTTCTGCTTGCAAGCATCCCCTTCTGCTTGCAACCATCCCCCTTCCTCCAAGCATAATGATGGTCATTATGACCAAACAGATCTATTTTTGTTTCATGAGACCAGAGGACATTTCTCCAAAAAGTACGATCCCATGTGTAGTTGCAAACCTTGGTCTGGCTTTTTGATGGCGGCTTTGGAGAAGTGGCTTCTTCCTTGCTGAGCGACCTTTCAGGTTATGTAGATATAGGACTCGTTTTACTGTAGATATAGATACTTTTGTACCTGTTTCCTCCAGCACTTCACAAGGTCCTTTGCTGCTGTTCTGGGATTGATTTGCACTTTTTGCACCAAAGTACGTTTCATCTTAGGAGACAGAATGCGCCTTCCTTGAGCGGTAAGGACGGCTTTCTGGTCCCATGGTGTTTATACTTGTGTACTATTGTTTGTACAGATGAACGTGGTACCTTCAGTCGTTTGAAATTTCTCCCAAGGATGAACCAGAATTGTGGAGGTCTACAATTTTTTTCTTGGCTGATTTCTTTTGATTTTCCCATGATGTCAAGAAAAAGAGGCACTGAGTTAGAAGGGTAGTCCTTGAAATACATCCACAGGTACACTTCAATTGACTCAAATGATGTCAATTAGCCTATCAGAAGCTTCTAATGCCATGACATTATTTTCTGGACTTTTCCAAGCTATTTAAAGGCACAGTCAATTTAGTGTATGTGAACGTTTGACCCACTTGAATTGTGAGTTGCGAATTATAAATTAAATAATCTGTCTGTAAACAATTGTTGGAAAGATTAGTTGTGTCATGCACAAAGTAGATGTCCTAAGCGACTTGCCAAAACTACAGTTCATTAACAAAACGTTGGTGGAGTGGATGAAAAACAAGTTTTAATGACTCCAACCGAAGTGTATGTAAACCTCCGACTTCAACTTTAGCAACTGCAGATTGCCCCTTTAAGGTGGTGAAAGTGAGAAGGGGCAGAAGACAGCACAGGACTTCCTTTTTAGAGGTCATAAAATATGAAACAGTCTGATTCATCGTGGTAGGCTTTGCTAAGAAGCGTTCTGATGTAATAGCATATTGCATTCAGAGCATTTCTGTCCTCAGTCCAACAGTGAGTTGTATTTGAACACAGCGACCAACAGAGGGCACTGTTATCCTGTTGAAACAGCAGCCACAGTGGTAAAATGACTCTTTCCTTTGGCAGGCCAAGCACATTGAACACACACGACTTGTCCTAAACCACCCTCAGAGTGGCAGGTTATCATTGCGTTATGTGCCATTGATGTTGATGACATCCGCTGACCTCCCACTGTCTAGCCGACTTTTCTAATCAAGATCTGGAGACAACTTCATCATCTATATTGTGGTTAATTCTATCTAAAGTGTTTCAGCGGCAACAGGGGGTCCAATAGGGGAAATCAGAAATAATAATGGAAAAGCGGTTGATTGAGATAGTCCATGTTCAATCAAAACTCACATTTAACCCTGCCTGCAAATGTTTGACTCTTTTCTAGTCTCCGGGTGGATTTGAAGTGGAGACGTGGAATCTTCCATGTTATTCTGGAATGTGGGATAAGACAGGGTCCCATGACATGGAGGAGAACAGCAAGGAGATTTCCTGGACCCCTCTTGGTAAGAACAGCATGATCTTCTGACATTACCCATTAGGCTGATAATCAACACACACACACACACACACACACACACACACACACACACACACACACACACACACACACACACACACACACACACACACACACACACACACACACACACACACACACACACACACACACACACACACACACACACATGCACCTTTTCACACAATATAAGTAGGCTGTTATTTGCAGCATAAGCGAATGCTACTAATTTGAGTTTTGTTGAGTTTACTAATGATGAAAGCCATTTATGCATACACTAATGGTGTAGGTCCACATATGGTGTTTGTTCTGCCTTTTAGCCAGGGGCGGACTGACCATCTGGCATTTCGGGCAAATGCCAGATGGGCTGGTCCAGTTTTAGCCCATTGGGCCTGTCTAACTTGGGTTTGTTGTGCAAAATTATAGGGGGCCTCAAGGAATAAAATCGGCCGTTGAGGGGCCTCAAGAAAAAAAATGTTGGTTGGCTTCTTACTTATGGTTGGCACAAATTGAGACATGGGGGAGGGGAATGGGCAGGTTATACTGTATGCAAATGTGGTACTGTAGTTACTGTAGTATTTACTGTAGTGATTTTGTTGAATATAGTATACTGTAGTATTTACTATAGTATTCTACGATGTACTACAACATGATATAGTAATACTACACATGATCGAGGCATACTTCAGTGTGTGGTATAGTATTCTACAGTATACTACAGTTTACTACAAAATTATATAGTAAGTACTGTAGTACTCTCTTGTAAACTGAAGCATTTTTTCATGTGGGCTGAAATTATTTATTTTACCGTATGCTCTATTTTACAGTACTCGTTTCAGTCATGAATATTCACATTTTTCTGTAATAAAAAAAAAAATGGTAACAGTTTGAAATGTATTCTTAATGGTTCTTGTGTTTTCCTCCTCTCTCTAGAATGGGTTGATGCTGGTCCCGCTGGAGCTGATGATCTGAACTTGTCTGTCAGCCACCTAGCTCCCCTCCTCCAAACACAACCACTGCCCATGTCCTGATCCCAGTGGTCCAGCTTGTCTGTGGTAAGTCCCTCCCTACCCCTCCCCTGCCCTCCCTCCCTTGCCCTGCCCTGCCCTACTCCTACCCCCCTCTTTATTTTATTTTCTATTAAAAGCACATTACGTCTATGCTTAACTAAAGACGCCCAGTGCAGTCCATAGGCCTACAGGAGGCCTACACCCAAGCTGCTGCAGAGTTTAATGTGTAGTGCCAGGTTGCAAAGGGCCATCTCTGAGGGTCTGGTGACTTTCTTTGCCTCTAGCCTCTGTAATGCTTGATGTGCCACTGTCAACACACACACACACACACACACGCACGCACGCACGCACGCACGCACGCACGCACGCACGACGCACGCACACACACACACACACACACACACACACACACACACACACACACACACACACACACACACACACACACACACACACACACAGTGGCTAAGGCCACCCTGGGTATCTTGTGTCCTTTGTCACCACAACTGGCAGCTTTAGCTTACAGCCAGTCAGTGCAGGAGTGTGCAAGTGCAGGCATTTGTGTGTCATTTTTGTGCATTTGGTGCCTGTGTGTGTGTGGTCTGTAGCCTACTTGTCAGGGATAAACATGTGTCCCAGTCTCCAAGCTTTAAGTGCTCACTGTGGGTGGTGAATGGTGATACGTACAGTATGATTAGAAGCCTCTTACTTGGGCCCTTCTGTGATGTATTCTACAGTGTTTGTATAGTCGTCCCGGTCACCAAGCTATGAGATTGAAGACCTACGGCTGAGAACATGCCACCTCCCTCTGTACATGTGGGTGAGATGCTCCGGGTGCCAGTTCAACTGACGGGGTCAAGTTCAATTTATATCACACTATGTGTCGGCAGTATTAGACAAAGTGTTTCTATTGACCCCAGGATCAACAGCGCAGGTATAAACAGGCACACATACACACACACAGATCTCCCTCAACTACCAGCAAAATGTGCACAGTCATTAATCATCTCAAAACAAGTGATGTATGCTTCAGATAGCCTACGAGAAGACAGTCAAAGAGAGAGAGGAGAAAAGAGAGAGAGAGGAGGGAAAGGAGAGAGTAGAACACAGAGAGAGACCCTAGAGCATGGTACATGTAGCTTTATCCATCTAAACACAAAGGGAGACAAAGTCCCCTCTCTACTGTGCCCTCTGCAGATCCTTAATGGAAGAGACAGATATTACAGACTACCACTAGTGCTTCCACTAGCTGCACTCCACAGTAGTTATAACTTTATCCATGGTGGGCAGTACTCTGGCTGGTTATAATCTCTGTCCTTTATCCATGGTGGTGCAGTACTCTGGCTGGTTATAATCTCTGTCCTTTATCCATGGTGGTGCAGTACTCTGGCTGGTTATAATCTCTGTCCTTTATCCATGGTGGTGCAGTACTCTGGCTGGTTATAATCTCTGTCATGCTGTCCTGTATCCATGGTGGTTCAGTACTCTGGCTGGTTATAATCTCTGTCCTTTATCCATGGTGGTGCAGTAATCTGTCTGGTTATAGTCTCTGTCCTGTATCCATGGTGGTGCAGTACTCTGGCTGGTTATAATCTCTGTCCTGTATCCATGGTGGTGCAGTACTCTGGCTGGTTATAATCTCTGTCCTGTATCCATGGTGGTGCAGTACTCTGGCTGGTTATAATCTCTGTCCTATATCCATGGTGGTGCAGTACTCTGGCTGGTTATAATCTCTGTCCTTATCCATGGTGGTGCAGTACTCTGGCTGGTTATAATCTCTGTCCTTTATCATGGTGGTGCAGTACTGGCTGTTTATAATCTCTGTCCTATATCCATGGTGGTGCAGTACTCTGTCCTATATCCATGGTGGTTATAATCTCTGTCCTATATCCATGGTGATGCAGTACTCTGGCTGGTTATAATCTCTGTCCTATATCCATGGTGGTGCAGTACTCTGGCTGTTTATAATCTCTGTCCTATATCCATGGTGGTGCAGTACTCTGGCTGGTTATAATCTCTGTCCTATATCCATGGTGGTGCAGTACTCTGTTGGTTATAATCTCTGTCCTATATCCATGGTGGTGCAGTACTCTGGCTGGTTATAATCTCTGTCCTATATCATGGTGGTGCAGTATTCTGTCTGGTATAATCTCTGTCCTATATCCATGGTGGTGCAGTACTCTGGCTGTTTATAATCTCTGTCCTATATCCATGGTGGTGCAGTACTCTGGCTGGTTATAATCTCTGTCCTATATCCATGGTGGTGCAGTACTCTGGCTGGTTATAATCTCTGTCCTGTGTCCATATATCCATGGTGGTGCAGTTATACTCTGTCCTGTATCGCTGTGGCTTATAATCTCTGTCCTATATCCATGGTGGTGCAGTACTCTGGCTGGTTATAATCTCTGTCCTGTATCCTACAGTCCTGTATCCTATATCCATGGTGTGCAGTACTTGGTATAACTTCGATGGTGCTGGTTATAATCTCTGTATCCTGCAGTATCTGGCTGGTCATAATGGTGGTGCAGTACTCTGGCTGGTTATAATCTCTGTCCTATATCCATGGTGGTACTTTGGCTGGTTATAACCCCTGTCCTGTATATGGTGATGCAGTACTGGCTGGTTATAATCTCTGTCCTATATCCATGGTGGCGCAGTACTCTGGCTGGTTATAACCCCTGTCCTTTATTGGTGATGCAGTACTTGGCTGGTTATAATCTCTGTCCTATATCCATGGTGGTGCAGCAGTTCTCTGGCATGGTGATGCAGTTCTGGTGGTTATAATCTGTCCTATATCCATGGTGGTGCAGTACTCTGGCTGGTTATAATCCCTGTCCTGTATCGATGGTGCTGCGGTACTTTGGCTGGTTATAATCTCTGTCCTATATCCATGGTGGTGCAGTACTCTGGCTGGTTATAATCTCTGTCCTGTATCCATGGTGGTCCACAGTACTCTGGCTGGTTATAATCTCTGTCCTATATCCATGGTGATGCAGTACTCTGGCTGGTTATAATCTCTGTCCTGTCCTGTATGCGTATGGTTATAATCTCTGTCCTATATCCATGGTGGTGCACTTTGGCTGGTTATAATCTCTGTCCTGTATCCATGGTGGTGCAGTACTCTGGCTGGTTATAATCTCTGTCCTATATCCATGGTGGTGCAGTACTCTGGTGGATGCAGTACTCTGGCTGGTTATAATCTCTGTCCTGTATCCATGATGGTGCTGCTGTTATAATCTCTGTCCTATTTCCATGGTGGTGCAGTACTCTGGCTGTTTATAATCTCTGTCCCATATCCATGGTTATAATCTCTGTCCTATATCCATTGTGATGCAGTACTCTGGCTGGTTATAATCTCTGTCCTATATCCATGGTGGGCGCAGTAATCTCTGTCCTATATCCATGGTGATGCAGTACTGGTTATAACCCCTGTCCTTTATCGATGGTGCTGCGGTACTTTGGCTGGTTATAATCTCTGTTTTATATCCATGGTGGTGCAGTACTCTGGCTGGTTATAATATCCATACAGTACTCTGTCCTGTCCTATATCCATGGTGCAGTACTTTGGCTGGCTGTCCTGTATCCATGGTCTGGTACTGCTGGTTATAATCTCTGTCCTGTATCCATGGTGATGCAGTACTCTGGCTGGTATAATAATCCATGGTGATGCAGTAACTGTTGGCTGGTTATCTGTATATGTATGGTGCTGGTGCTGCGGTACTTTGGCTGGTTATAATCTCTGTCCTGTATCCATGGTGATGCAGTACTCTGGCTGGTTATAATCTCTGTTTATATCCATGGTGGGCAGTACTCTGGCTGGTTATAACCTCTGTCCTTTATCCATGGTGATGCAGTACTTTGGCTGGTTATAATCTCTGTCCTATATCCATGGTGGTGCAGTACTTGGCTGGTTATACCCCTGTTTTATATCCATGGTGGTGCAGTACTCTGGCTGGTTATAATCTCTGTTTTATATCCATGGTGGTGCATGGTGGATGATCCAGTACTCTGGCTGGTTATAATCTCTGTCCTGCATACTCCTGGTTATAATGGTGGTGCAGTACTCTGGCTGGTTATAATCCCTGTCCTGTATCCATGGTGGTGAAGTACTTTGGCTGGTTATAATCTCTGTCCTATATCCATGGTGGTGCAGTACTCTGGCTGGTTATAATCTCTGTCCTGTATCCATGGTGCTGCAGTACTCTGGCTGGTTATAATCTCTGTCCTGTATCCATGGTGGTGCAGTACTCTGGCTGGTTATAATCTCTGTCCTGTATCCATGGTGGTGCAGTACTCTGGCTGGTTATAATCTCTGTCCTGTATCCATGGTGGTGCAGTACTCTGGCTGGTTATAATCTCTGTCCTGTATCCATGGTGGTGCAGTACCTGGCTGGTTATAATCCCTGTTCTGTATCGATGGTGGTGCGGTACTTTGGCTGGTTATAATCTCTGTCCTATATCCATGGTGGTGCAGTACTCTGGCTGGTTATAATCTCTGTCCTGTATCCATGGTGCTGCAGTACTCTGGCTGGTTATAATCTCTGTCCTGTATCCATGGTGGTGCGGTACTTTGGCTGGTCATAATCTCTGTCCTGTATCCATGGTGATGCAGTACTCTGGCTGGTTATAACCCCTGTCCTGTATCCATGGTGCTGCGGTACTTTGGCTGGTTATAGTCTCTGTCCTGACCTTCATGTCTGATGTCATCACATAGCACTAAACCGTATAACCCACATGTCTGATATCATCACTAATTCTAACCATGGATGGATTTTCCATCAATGTGGTCATTTGATTTGATTAGTGTAACTTGTACTGTATAGGATATGTTATTTAAACAATTACACCCAAGGGGTGTGGTATATAGCTAATATATCACGGTTAAGGGCTGGTCTTAGTCGTGGTATATTGGCTATTTACTCACAAACCCCTTGTCACGCCTTGGTCATTGTATTTTGTGTTTTCGTTATATATTTTGTTCAGGCCAGGGTGTGACATGGGTTTATTGTATTGTCGTATTGGGTTTTTTGTAGGCTTTGGGATTATGGTTGATTAGGGTGTGTCTAGTATAGGCTTGGTTGCCTGAGGCGGTTCTCAATCAGAGTCAGGTGATTCTGTTGTCTCTGATGGGGAACCGTATTTAGGTAGCCTGGGTTTCACTGTGTATTTCGTGGGTGATTGTTCCTGTCTCTGTGTAGTTTCACCAGATAGGCTGTATTTAGGTTTCACGTTCCGTTTGTTGTTTTTGTATTTTGTATAGTTATTTCATGTGTCACTTTTTCCATTAAAGTCATGAGTAACCACCACGCTGCATTTCGGTCCGACTCTCTTTCTACAAACGAAGAACGACGTTACACCCCTGAGGTGCCTTATTCCTGTTATAAATGGGTTACCAACGTAATTAGAGCATTAAAAATAAATGGTTTATCAGACCAGTGGTATACTGTCTGATATACCACGGCTGTCAGCCAATCAGCATTCAGGGCTCAAACCACCCTGTTTATAATGACTTATAGAACACTGACAAATCTACAAATCGCTCGTTGAGAAATGATGTCGCAAAACAACAATCTATTGAGGAGGTGAATAGCGTCAGTGAATGTTGCGTTTGATTAGAAGTTGAAAGGACTATTCCTCTGTATATACGGACACTGGCATTACTAAAGGAAGACCACATACGACACGTGACACAAGAGACAGACCAACACGGTTAAAGTTCCATTTCACCCCATTCATGATTGGTTTTAGCTGCAAGGCAATGTGGACCCATTACTGGCTGCATTGACCACATCAGTGGAGAGGGTCAGGCCATATTTTCCATTAGGGGCTGGGATTGTTGGTGTGGATTATGGGTCTGTGGGGGCACAGAGGGGAAGGGGAGGCTTTTAGAAGGGGAGGGGAGAGGAAGCAGCCCGGCAGAGGAGGTCTGTTGTTTTGCCTGAGACAGAAAGAAGTGCCGTGCACTCTTATCCCCACGGGCGTGTAATGCTGCTCATTGGGATGAAAAGATGGTCAAAGATTACACGGCTCTATTCTATGATCAAAACCGGACATCAGGGCCCAGTTTTTCAAAAGCGATGCGCAGAAATATAAAATGCCTAGAAACAGAATGAATAGAGCGGGAGTCCCCATTCAAGTCAATGATACATCTGTCCTATTCATTCTATTTCTATGCATTTAATCCTATCCGATAGGCAAAATCCAGATAAGTTTAGAAAACTGGGCCCTTGTTAAACTTGTTAAAGCACCATTCTGCCTGGCTGTAAAGCATGTTGTAAGACAAATCTTATTCAGTGTCTGTTTGTTAGGTACTGTAGACAAAGCATGGGGACCAAGGGCATGTGGCTTGTGGCTTCTCCCGCAATCAATAATGACATTTTTAATGGTCATGCAGCCCAGGATACGTCAGTTGGTTGCATAAAAGTATTGATATAAAATGTACATTGGGTCAGGGGAAGTGCTTAGATAATCACTTCCACAAAAGTCCCTTTGTGACACACACACACACACACACACACACACACACACACACACACACACACACACACACACACACACACACACACACACACACACACACACACACACACACACACACACGCACACGCACGCGCACACCCAAACACACACACGCACGCGCACACCCAAACAACACACACACACACACACACACACACACACACACACACACACACACACACACACACACACACACACACACACACACACACACACACACACACACACACACACACACACACACACACATAGACACACCCACACAACACTTGTTATTTGGTACCTCAGTGAGGTCAGCCCCGCCTCCTTCAGTCACCACGTCAACAATCACTAGCGGGATTGGCTGTTCTCCTGATCCCTCTCTCCCCTCGCTCCTCTTCCTCTCCTTCACGCCCCTTCTGCCTCCATCAGGCCTGCCTGTACCTGACAGGGACTGGGGTGGCTATGGGGAGGGTGCTTCTTCCACCGAGGGCTAGTCTGGGTTGGGCTGGGCTGGGCTGGTCACCTTGCTGGAGGCTATGAGGGAAAGTTTACATATAGAAGCAGGCCAGCCAGCCCATACCTCACAGTGTCCGTTGTCCTCCATGTTTGTCTGATCCCAAACTGAACCTCCATCTCCTCCTCTGGAACTTTCCCTTCATCTGAACTGGTAAGATACTGTATACTGCCTGACCATATGAATACTACTAGGTAAAGAGGCCTTCTACAAGACTCACTCTGGACCTTTTGCATGGACTTGAGATGTAAATATCCTTGCCATCTCAAGTGCATAACTGTTTATTGCAAAACATGCACTGTGACTGCCTTGGTATATGGAGGAATACATTGGCCACGTCCCAATACTCTCAAATGTATTTCTTTCCTTATGTCCTTTCCTTCATGAGCACTGATAGGTGCAACGACTGGGACAGGTTTCCCAGTTCCACAATATCACTTTCACCTATCAAGTCCTTTCAGATCAGTGGGCCCTAAGGAAAGGAGACAAGGAGAGGACGCTGTCTAAAACTATAGGGACAAGGCCTTACATGGTAATAACTTGAGGAAAACGTAAAGTTCAAGTCTGTGTCTGTGGGGCTTCCACCATGTACTCTTGGTTTTGAAGGAGAGCCAACAGCGTTATTTGAATATAAAGCAGATTCCTGTGACACTATGCCTCTCTCAGCCTCTTGTGATTCGATGTGGAGCAAATTGAATGCTCTATTTGTGGTATTCTCCCATGGGCCAATCGACAGGCGGGGCGGTAGGGCGGCTATGGGGATCATTCTGTGTTTTTGGGATAGATAGATAGATAGATAGATAGATAGATAGATAGATAGATAGATAGATAGATAGATAGATAGATAGATAGATAGATAGATAGATAGATAGATAGATAGATAGATAGATAGATAGATAGATAGATAGATAGATAGATAGATAGATAGATAGATAGATAGATAGATAGATTGTGGCGACCTAAATGCCAGAACCAGACAAGAACCTGACCCTCAGCACACAGGGGGGACAAACACCTGCCTGCAGTTGACAGCATTCCTCCTACATATGCCCCCACTGGGCACAACTATGACAACATAACAAACAAAAACGGGTCACAATCCTGCAGCTGCAACAAAGTGGCATAGTGGCATAGTTAAAGTGGCTAGTGATACATGTATTACATAAGGATGCAGTCGATGATGTAGAGTACAGTATATACGTATGCATATGAGATGAATAATGTAGGTAAGTAACATTATATAAGGTAGCATTGTTTAAAGTGGCTAGTGATATATTTACATCATTTCCCATCAATTCCCATTATTAAAGTGGCTGGAGTTGGGTCAGTGTCAATGACAGTGTGTTGGCAGCAGCCACTCAATGTTAGTAGTGGCTGTTTAACAGTCTGATGGCCTTGAGATAGAAGCTGCTTTTTCAGTCTCTCGGTCCCAGCTTTGATGCACCTGTACTGACCTCGCCTTCTGATGATAGCGGGGTGAACAGGCAGTGGTTCGGGTGGTTGATGTCCTTGATTATCTTTATGGCCTTCCTGTAACATCGGGTGGTGTAGGTGTCCTGGAGGGCAGGTAGTTTGCCCCCGGTATATTATGTATATTATCAAATATACAGACAACAAATTCCAATTGGCTATACTAAAACTCTTTAACATCCTCCTTAGCTCTGGCATCTTCACCAAAAATTGGAACCAAGGACTGATTCCCCCAATCCACAAAAGTGGAGACAAATTTGACCCCAATAACTACCGTGGAATATGCGTCAACAGTAACCTTGGGAAAATCCTCTGCATTATCATTAACAGCAGACTCGTACATTTCCTCAACGAAAACAATGTACTGAGCAAATGTCAAATTGGCTTTTTTTTTCCCCCCAGCACACCCTAATTGACAACCAAACAAACCAAAACAAAGGAAAAGTCTTCTCATGCTTTGTTGATTTCAAAAAAGCCTTTGACTCAATTTGGCATGAGGGTCTGCTATACAAATGGATGGAAAGTGGTGTTGGGGGTAAAACATACGACATTATAAAATCCATGTACACAAACATCAAGTGTGCGGTTAAAATTGGCAAAAATGCACACATTTCTTCACACAGGGTCGTGGGGTGAGACAGGGATGCAGCTTAAGCTCCACCCTCTTCAACATATATATCAGTGAATTGGCTCGGGCACTAGAAAAGGCTGCAGCACCCGGCCTCACCCTACTAGAATCCGAAGTCAAATGTCTACTGTTTGCTGATGATCTGGTGCTTCTGTCACCAACCAAGGAGGGCCTACAGCAGCACCTAGATCTTCTGCACAGATTCTGTCAGACCTGGGCCCTGACAGTAAATCTCAGTAAGACCAAAATAATGGTGTTCCAAAAAAGGTCCAGTCGCCAGGACCACAAATACAAAAAAACTATACATACCTTGGCCTGAACATCAGCGCCACAGGTAACTTCCACAAAGCTGTGAACGATCTGAGAGACAAGGCAAGAAGGGCATTCTATGCCATCAAAAGGAACATAAATTTCAACATACCAATTAGGATCTGGCTAAAAATACTTGAATCGGTCATAGAGCCCATTGCCCTTTACGGTTGTGAGGTCTGGGGGTCCGCCACCAACCAAGACTTCACAAAATGGGACAAACACCAAATTGAGACTCTGCATACAGAATTCTGCAAAAATATCCTCAGTGTACAACGTGGAACACCAAATAATGCATGCAGAGCAGAATTAGGTTGATACCCACTAATTATCCAAATCCAGAAAAGAGCTGTTAAATTCTTCAACCACCTAAAAGGAAGTGATTCCCAAACCTTCCATGACAAAGCCATCACCTACAGAGAGATGAACCTGGAGAAGAGTCCCCTAGGCAAGCTGGTCCTGGGGCTCTGTTCACAAACACAACCAAACAGACCCAACCAAGTTATGAGAAAACAAAAAGATAATTACTTGACACATTGGAAAGAATTAACAAAAAAGCAGTGCAAGCTAGAATGCTATTTGGCCCTAAACAGAGAGTACACAGTGGCAGAATACCTGTCCACTGTGACTGACCCAAACTTAAGGAAAGCTTTGACTATGTACAGACTTAGTGATCATAGCCTTGCTATTGAGGAAGGCCACCGTAGACAGACCTGGCTCTCAAGAGAAGACAGGCTATGTGCACACTGCCCACAAAATGAGGTGGAAACTGAACTGCACTTCCTAACCTCCTATCCAACGTATGACCATATTAGAGATACATATTTCCCTCAGATTACACAGATCCACAAAGAATTCGAAAACAAATCAAATTTTGATAAACTCCCATATCTACTGGGGAAATTCCACAGTGTGCCATCACAGCAGCAAGATTTGAGACCTGTTGCCACAAGAAAAGGGCAACCAGTGAAAACAAACACCATTGTAAATACAACCCATATTTATGCTTATTTATTTTCCTTGTGTTCTTTAACCATTTGAACATTTGTACATTGTTACAACCCTGTATATATATATATATATATATATATATATATATATATATGTATAATATGACATTTGTAATGTCTTTATTGTTTCGAAATTTCTGTATGTGTAATGTTTACTGTTAATTTTTATAGTTTATTTCACTTTTGTATATTATCTACCTCACTTGCTTTGGCAATGTTAACACATGTTTCCCATGCCAATAAAGCCCCTTGAATTTAATTTAATTTGATAGATAGATAGATAGATAGATAGATAGATAGATAGATAGATAGATAGATAGATAGATAGACGTTGAGTGTTTAAGAGGACATATATAAACCGAGATATGCTTCTTGCTTCCCTCTGAACAATTCAAATTTAGGTGGGACACACTCCTCATTTTTTGTGTTGCCCCTAATCCAATGCCTGTACCCCCGTAGCCCACATCGCCTCCCTTAAACCCTCCACCCCTTAAACCCTCCACCCCCTAAACCCTACATTCTGTCTGTGCTGCTGGGGTCCCTGCACAACTGTCCATCTGACACCGGGTTGGATTTTAGCTGGATTGGATAATCTGGACGGGATGCCTCTAAAGCTCCCTGTAATTCCACAAACACTCACACACACACACGCAGATTAAAAGACAGCCGGGAGGAGCCAGGTTGGTTCGAGGGCGGCTGGATCTTACGACAGACATGTGATGTGGGGTCTGGGCTTTGATCTCTGCATCGCCATCTCTACCAGCCTCATCCTCCAGGGCACACAGACCACCACCCAACCCACAAACCAACCACTAACCCTGGTAGTCCCTTGTCACAGACCACCACCGCAACCCACAAACCAACCACTGTTAGTCCCTTGTCACAGACCACCACCCCAATCCACAAACCAACCACTAACCCTGGTAGTCCCTTGTCACAGACGTTGGGGGTCTGTGGGTTTGTGCTGGCGTTCCGTGGCGGTTGTTGTATCTGAAAATACTTTGGGTGTTGTGTTCATGATCAGCAAGAGAAGAAGGTGGTGGGTTGGTGGGTTGGTGGGTTTTGTGAGTTGGTGGTTGGTGGGCTGCGGAGTTGGTGGGTTGGTGGGTTGGTGAGTTGGTGAGTTGGTGGGGTTGGTGGGGTTGGTGAGTTGGTGAGTTGCGGGGTGGGTTGGTGGGTTGAGCTGGTGAGTTGGGTGGGTTGGTGGGTTGGTGAGTTGGTGAGTTGGTGGGTTGGTGAGTTGCGGGTTGGTGGTGAGTTGGTGGGTTGGTGGGTTGGTGAGTTGCGAGTTGGTGGGTTGGGTTGTGGGTTGAGTTGGTGAGTTGTTGGTGAGTTGGGTTGGGTTGGTAGGTTGGTGAGTTGGAACAATTGACCTACAGGACAGGCGAGTGCCTGGGGGTGGCTATGCAGACTTTGAAACCCCGCCTCTGTAGACATGCCCCAATGCCAGTGTGCCTCACTAGGCACCCCATTGTTTTCTGTTTGGGGGTCGGGGGAGGGGATGGTGACCCCATCCCTCCTCATCATTCAGCCTATTTACAGTAGACCACAACATCGTCAGTGTAGTCAGGGTATCACACTGACACAAATTGTCCGGCTAGGATGCAAGGCTGTTTCATTTCGTCATTTTATTTACAGAGGGGTCACGGGTTCTCTGTCTCGCCCATGTGATTTGGCCTTTCCAACCAATCAGATATCCCGATCCAGACTGGGCATAGCAAAGGGGAGAGGGAAAAATCATTTTCCTTCTGTGTTTTTTAATCTTTTTTGCGAAACGTCGAGTGGTCGCCATCTGTTTTACGCTGCACGAAGGTAATGCCTATTTTCAGCTTCTAGATCAGGTTTGAGGAAGGTTTGATGAGTCCAATGGTCATATTGTTACTATTCAAATATGCATTTATTTTTATAAGCATATATGGTGGAATTGTAAAATAGTACAATTGACTGTATCATATGTACGTACAGTAGGCTACTGTTAGACCATGTGTAAAAAAGGCTTCATGGGTAGTCTCCTGGCTTTAAACTGGCAGCAGGAGATATTGGCCAATGTTGAGTTGGGAAATGTCTTCAATAATGAATGAATGTCTGTAGAGTTATCGTTAAGTGGTGCGGGAACAGCAGCCGTTGACATGTTGCGAGTTTATTATCTCAATCCCATCGTTATTTGAAAACCCCTTGTTTTGTAATACAGTGGACATCGATCTGACTCCATTGTTTTAGAATTTGCTCTTAGTGTGTCCTTCATTAGGCAAATACAAAGGGTGTTGCGCCCCATGTGTGCTGTGAAAGTATTTCTGTATTCCCTTGAGAATCGCCAGTTTAGCTTGTTGGTTGGTTGGACCCCTTTCTTTGTGGTCCCTCCATGTTCCCTGCTATTGACTCACCCTTGTGATCGTATACATTGGGGCTAATTGTTTAATGGAATTATCGGTTAATTGTTCCTTTAAGGTGGGTTCTAATGACATTGTGATGTTTTGCAGATCAGAAGTGGCGTCGTTTCTATTGCGATAGGTTCCGCTGACCTTGTCCACACTGAATGGTAACAGAACCTGATAGCCCATGAGATGGATGTATCTAGTCCTCACGACCATTATCCCAATCATCCTCACTATCAAATTAGCTCTCTTGATGGTGTTTTTGGTCTGTAGGAACAGTCAACGTGTCATTTGTCATTATCACTAATTCATGTGAACCGTGGGATTGAACAAAGGAAGCACCAAATCGTTGGAATGTACGTTTCCTCCGTAATGGTCAGACAGGTTTAAAAGATCAAATATTGCATAATCGACATCTCAAATAAACAATACCGAAGGCTGGCACTATGTTCTGTTGTTGAAATGATCAAATTAATATTTGTATTGGAATTTAGAAAACTAAATATCCTTGTGATCTATCAAGGAAGTAAAAATACTACGATCAAAATGATATTATAGAATTTCAAAATGATAAAAAGATATGTGTTTACACTTTGATCCATTTAACATGACTGTGATCTGTAAATCCATGCATGCTCATTCAGAGGAGCCTTGACTTAGTGACAAGCTAATCTAAGATGGCCGACCGCCCGCTCTTCTTTACTTCACCACAGCCACAGTACAACATGGTAATGCTACAACGCAAAACGGGGTCTACATTCTCTATCCTGTCAGTAGGCAATGGCACATTTTACAACCCCATTTTGTGATTGGATTCTAATTAGGGGACATGGACAAGTGTTTTTGGGGCCACCCATGCCCCAACCCTCTCTTTCTCCAGTGTCGCCTTGCCTGGTGAGGGCACTACTTCAGTGCGAGGGAGTGAGTGGTCGCCCTGTTTTGACTGTGATGTAGGCTGAGGTCTCAGCGCAGGGGCGGCTGATCTAGAGTGACAGCTCTTGAGTGTACTGTCACAGCCGGGTAGAGGAGAGGAAGGCCGTTCGCTCAGCACCACAGACGCCCCCTCCCCACCTCCCCTTCTCCACCCTCCAATCACACTGCAACCAAAGCCTAGTTAGCGTCAGATGAGACCAGAGCTGCTGCTCACTTCTCAGTGTCCTGCATCTACAAACACATTCTATTCTATTCTATTCTATATTCATTGTCCCCCATGTAAGAGTTTTTCAAAGGAAGATCTGACAACTTGGGTGGGTGCAATTCTGTCTCTGGCCCCTTCAGTACAACAACAAGTATATTTGGTTATTTTATTTTCCAACAGCAACACAAGTTCAACTTGAATATCTAATATCAACATGTACTTCTCTGCTGTCCACTGTGGCCCTTACTTACTGACAGCAGGGCATTTTGAATCCAGCATTCCAATCTATTAGAAGTAGAATGATGATTTTAGTGACAGGCTCAGTCATGCAGGAGACGGTTCTGCCTGAGTCATGAAAGTAGATGGAGTTCTTCATATGGGTTTCCTTCTGTGCGTCCTCATGGTATTGAGGATACATAGGACATCCTTAAGGCTCAACACAGGCCGTCTAAAGGTTAGAGGTGAGAGGTCAACGGTGATTGACGGGGCATATCGGTGCTATTTGAGGGTGCTGACTTGCTTTTAGTGAGTAGTTCACTGCAGCTATTTTCCTACGAAAAAGTCTGTTTAGTGCTCAGAATGTCGAATGGACTGGATCCCTGGCGTTTCTCTTGGCTCCTCATAACAGATTACAATGCTCGCGTCACTCATCTCCCATCTTTCCCAGCAAACGTGGCCAACCAAAGAGAATGCAGCTACGATTTGTGTGCCATATGCATATATGCGTGGCCCCTTTTTGTTTGCTTGTGTGTTAACGCATGCTCAATTAATTACACTATGATTGAGCTCAAAGGTCATTTGTAGAATCGGGGTCAATTAGAGTCAGAGCAGGCCAACATACAGAGTATATGAATGGGGTGCACTGCTTGTGAAAAAGCCGCCAACGTCTTGAGTCACCCTCAGTTTAGTGGTCTCCCTCTCTCTACTGCTTTGGCTCACAAAGGTATGCTTTTATGGAGGGTTTATATCAAAATCATAACAGCATATCTCTAGCTCGGTGGATTAAAATGGAACAGATGACGGGGCTTTGGCCGAGATTATACTGCAAGTTCTGTCCTCCATTTTCCCATTCCTCAGATCTCAGTCTTTTTTCACGTGCCCTGTAAGAGCCTTTGGGTTGATGTTTCATATAATCAGTCTCTGACTTTGTGGAGATTTTAAAGCAAAACACATTTTCCAACACAATCTCAATCTCTTAATAAGGAAATCTTAAAGATGCTGATTGCATGTTCTCTTTGGTCTAAGCTTGAGCAAGCATACAGTACACACATGCACATGCACCAACTCACACACATGCACATGCACCAACTCACACACAGCTGACCGGAAGCAGGGGAAGGGCAGAGGTGAGGCCGAGATAGGTGAGGCAACACTGCAGAAAATTGCTGGGCTCATTTGTACAGTGCATGATAAGACTGCGGAGTGCTGATCCACTTCCAGTCAGTGCGTTCTTTCTTTTGCCCAGCACTAATCAAGGCATCTGGACGGCCTCTGTATGTCAGTCACCCAATTCTCCCAAATACCTTTCTCTCCATTTCTTCTTTCCTTCTGGCTGCACAGCCCAGAATCATTTCAGGTGATCAGTGATGGCGTCACTTCTATTTAAGTCTCACCTGTCTCAGTGAGGGCCGTGACTATTGCTCATTCAGAGCTCTCTCCTGCCCACCCCTTCAGATACTGAAGGCAGCTATCTTTCATATTTAGTCAATTGTTCTCGGTCACTCACAGTCAGTGGTTCTACATAGAGAGGCATCCTCCATTGTTAGCTCTACATTAAAAAGCCAAGATGAGAATGAAAAGACAGGCAGATGTAAAGCTTCTTCTCCAGGAGTGATGCTGCAGCCTGCTGTCTTTTCTCACTGGGCTGAGGGCAGGCAGGGCAGCAGACGAAGGGGGAGAGATGAAAGAAAAGGAAGAGCCATTTTGTGCACGGTGTTGTCCGCGGCGTAAAAGCGTGATTAATTCAATAGCAAAAGCACCATAGAGGAGGAGGCCAGCAGCTCTGCAGCTCAACGCCAGCTCTCTCTGACCACTTACTAACTACATCCCAGATGCGAGAAATACTGCTCTCTCTCTCTCCCTCCTCTCTCTCTCTCTCTCTCTCTCTCTACCTCTCTACCTCTACCTCTACCTCTCTACCTCTTTTTCTCTCTCTCTCTACCTCTTTCTCTCTCTCTCTCTCTCTCTCTCTCTCTCTCTCTCTCTCTCTCTCTCTCTCTCTCTCTCTCTCTCTCTCTCTCTCTCTCTCCCTCTACCTCTTTATCTCTCGATCTCTCTTTTTCTCTCTCTCTATCTCCCATTTTCTTTATTTCCAACTTGTTGATGTAATAACTCTCATTAACAGAGGATGAGAATAGTCCCTTTATACAGTGCATTGTCAGAGCACTGAAAATAAACTGCCAGCTGGTGGTGAAGATACAACAATTGGTTTGATAATGTAATTGTTAAGTCGGACGCATTTATTAACCTTTACTCTGTTGCCTCACTCTTGAATACAGTGGTATTGTGTCCTGAATTGCATACCCTACTAATAGATTCTAATACATAACTGATTGCGCTCAGATTCAAATGTGAACGATTTGGGATTAAATTAAATATTATTCAACCAAGGGACACAATAGGCACATTTTATGCTGCCGCTGTCTCAAATAGAGTTCCGTCTGAGAATGGTGCCTAATATTTAGCTCTTGAAATAAAAAGCAAGTTGACTGGAAGGCATGGATGGGGCATGGATGAATCATGAGTCTGTGACCTAATTCTATTGTGCTGCAGTGGATGAGGGAGAAGGTGGTGGATGGTAGGAGAGCTATTCAAACACACCACCAGGCACACGAGAGAAAATACATTCTCATTTCAGCCACACATGACGGCTCTCAGGAGGTGTGGACCTGATTGGAGTCTATATGATTTGTTTTCTGTGTTATTGACTTGTTAATTGTTTACTCCATGTGTAACTCTGTGTTGTCTGTTTACACTGCTATTCTTTATCTTGGCCAGGTCGCAGTTGCAAATGAGAACTTCTTCTCAACTAGCCTACCTGGTTAAATAAAGGTGAAATAAAAATACATGTAAAAATTCTGCATGCCGCCTTTTGAAGAATGCTTCAAATACTCAACCCAATTCCAAGGCATTTCCATCACCATATATGCCTTCACGAAGACCAGATGTGGTAGCTACATATAAACCAGTATGTTTATTACAATACCACAGAGAGTGGTTACATCCTCTCATCTAGTTCTATCACCAAAATACCACAAATAACCCCAGTAACCCCTGGCTCCAGCAGTCCATTGTGCCACGGTCCCAGCCAGCCTACCACTCCCCTGCACTTGGTTTTAGTGGGTTTATTTCTGTCCCTGCCCAGGCCCTGTGGCAGACCTGCACCACTGGCCTGGCTCTTAAACCCGGATTAAGGCTTTTTATGTAATCTGACCTCTGGGAGATTGGAGAGAGACAGCTGGTTGCAGAACCCTTTCCTCCCTTATCTCAGAGACCTCCCGTGGCCTCCCACTCTCCGTTTGGCCTCTCATACAACCTCTGGTTCTCGCTCTTTCTTTCTACAACGGGTTGGTCAAAACAAGCATTGTGATTGGTTGAGATGTGTTCTAAGCCATACACGAACAAACAGTTTAGCAGGGGTAAGCCTATGACGTAAAAATTGACATCTTGTTTTCTGTTCCATCTGAGAAATCTGAGAAATCTCTCTCTCTATCTAGTGTCTCATCAGCCCAGCCAGCCAATTCATTAACTTGGTTTCCACTGCAAAAAGCATCTTAACATTTTTCCCCCCATGTTTCTAGCTTAATATTTGGGTTTTATAACAACAGGGGTTTGTCCAAACATCGCTGTCTGTCTCTTGACATTTGCAACATTGTTTCAATATTGAAATTCGATCTCCACTGTCCTATTAAGAATGAACGTGTCAGGACGGACATCTTTTCTCAGCCAGTCGTAATCAAACATCGTTTTTATGGATACATACAATGAAATTGAATGCAGCAACGTTGCTGTTATTCTAGCTGCATGGTTTGACGTGACTGTGTTAGCCGTGGTTGGCTAGCAAGCAATGGATAAGAACGTTGCCAGCCATCATGGCAACGGAACATTTAGAATGAACGACTTCACATTCTATATCCATAGATCTAGAGCGGGAAATCTTTTCTCAGCCAGTCGAAATCATGAATTAGGATCCTTTGTATGGATATAAATCAAATAAAAAGGTCAAACAACATTAAATGGAGCTACTCATTTAGTTCTGGGTTCAGGGATTATGGCCTTCCCTGTCCCTATATTTTTATGATGTACAGGTGGAGGATCTTAATTTGATCACCCTTCTGTTGCTCAATGCGGATGAGTTTCGTAATTTACATGAATTCACTGAAAACCAACACCATCACACACTTATATTAACACTATTGCACTTTTCATGTAGGCCACTTTTGGCCAGCTAATAGCCTAACCACGGATCAAGCAACATTATGGAGTAAACATTCAAATCCTGTTGCTGCAGGATTATTTTGCTGCGACAATATAGGTCAAATTAAGATCCCAGAGTTAAAGATTGTCCTCCAGAGTTAAAGCACTGTCTGCCACTCACACAGTCTATAAAACTTGTCCTGTCTGAACAGAACTCGAATGGTATTCATGAGCAGGTTCATTCAAAGATGATATCCATCAATGTTATCCAGTGGTAGTTTGGTACCTCTGTTTCCAGTGGGCCTAATATTGAGTGGTCGTGTCTCATCCCTCTTGTCTTGCAGGTGACTGGTTGGCTGGCTGTGGCATCACACTCTCATTGGCCCTGGGACTCCTCTTCTACGTGACCACACCCCTTCCTTCACATCCAATCCCAACATGGAACCACCCAAGGTGCAGCAGCCAGGCGAAGGAGGCCTCAACGTCACCCTCACCATCAGGCTTCTGATGCACGGCAAGGTACAGTACACACCGGCTGGGTTCCAATACTCTCATATGGCTTACTTTCCTTATCTCCTTTCCTTCACGACCACCGTTGGCTGAATGGGCTGGATAGGTTACTGCATATCAAGTGTTTTTAGATCTGGTGGTTCTGAGGGACGATTAGAGGTCGCTTTTCAAGGTTTTGGGGATAGTCTCTGTCATGTGTTGAGTTGGACGTTGATGCTAACTGTTGTTGAACCTCTGTTTACAGGAGGTTGGAAGCATCATTGGAAAGGTAACTATCATGTTCATAAACACATCACAATCGTATCAATATTACAAAACTGTTTCAAGACAAGTACATTTTTTTAATGTGACATCTCTCCGATGTTTTAACTGTTGTCTGTCTGCTGCCTGTCTTTTCAGAAAGGAGAGACAGTGAAGAAGATGCGTGAAGAGGTAAGTGCAGTATGTATCCCATAATGCACCTTACCCAGATTAAGAATGGATATTATTAAATGGATAGTATTCCATTTAGTACTTCATGATCTCCTTTTTTTCTCTGACTGTGTCTACTGTTTGACCCTGGGCGGTACGCATCAACATCTCTAGAGAGCTGGAGCGGATAGTTACCATCACCGGACCCACAGATGCCATCTTCAAGGCCTTCGCCATGATCGCATACAAGTTTGAAGAGGTATCTAGCATACATACAGTGCCTTGCGAAAGTATTCGGCCCCTTGAACTGCGACCTTTTGCCACATTTCCCAGGCTTCAAACATAAAGATATAA
>NW_026281923.1:0-896 GCF_023373465.1 Oncorhynchus keta
TCGTAAGAACATCCTCCCCGGTCATTCCTAGCTCTTCCTGGAACCCAGAAATAAACAGCCTTTGACACCTGCTGATATGGACTAGACATTCCTTCTTTCCTTGAACGAGTGATCATGGTGTGCATGTGGTGGATGAGAGAGAGAATATAATCTGTCCATACTGGGTGAAAGCAGAGTGGAGTGATCATGGTGTGCATGTGGTGGATGAGAGAGAGAAATATAATCTGTCCATACTGGGTGAAAGCAGAGTGGAGTGATCATGGTGTGCATGTGGTGGATGAGAGAGAGAAATATAATCTGTCCATACTGGGTGAAAGCAGAGTGGAGTGATCATGGTGTGCATGTGGTGGATGAGAGAGAGAATATAATCTGTCCATACTGGGTGAAAGCAGAGTGGAGTGATCATGGTGTGCATGTGGTGGATGAGAGAGAGAAATATAATCTGTCCATACTGGGTGAAAGCAGAGTGGAGTGATCATGGTGTGCATGTGGTGGATGAGAGAGAGAAATATAATCTGTCCATACTGGGTGAAAGCAGAGTGGAGTGATCATGGTGTGCATGTGGTGGATGAGAGAGAGAAATATAATCTGTCCATACTGGGTGAAAGCAGAGTGGAGTGATCATGGTGTGCATGTGGTGGATGAGAGAGAGAAATATAATCTGTCCATACTGGGTGAAAGCAGAGTGGAGTGATCATGGTGTGCATGTGGTGGATGAGAGAGAGAAATATAATCTGTCCATACTGGGTGAAAGCAGAGTGGAGTGATCATGGTGTGCATGTGGTGGATGAGAGAGAGAAATATAATCTGTCCATACTGGGTGAAAGCAGAGTGGAGTGATCATGGTGTGCATGTGGTGGATGAGAGAGAGAAATATAATCTGTCCATACTGGGTG
>NW_026281924.1:0-3840 GCF_023373465.1 Oncorhynchus keta
CATTTTCACCATGTAGATAAGTATCTTTGTGGTCAAAAAGTGGAAGAAATTTGCATATACTGCAGCCCATAATTTGTAGCACAGATTGTTGGATGAAATACAAACTAATCTTGCTTACTTATTTCAAAGCGAGGGCACATATTTCCGCCTTGTGGGAAGAAACGGACAAAGAGTTGACAAAAAGCTTACAACACCTGGTATTCCCAGGCGGTCTCCCATCCAAGTACTAACCAGGCACGGCCCTGCTTAGCTTCTGAGATCAGACGAGATCAGGCGTACTCAGGCCGGTGTGGTCAAGCGAGAAACTATCTCTTGGTGCACTATATAAAGTCAAAGTGAGTGTGATTAACAGCTGTTGCATTTTCACCATGTAGATAAGTATCTTTGTGTCAGTCAAAAAGTGGAAGAAATTGCATATACTGCAGCCATAATTTGTAGCACAGATTGTTGGATGAAATACAAACTAATCTTGCTTACTTATTTCAAAGCGAGGGCACATATTTCCGCCTTGTGGGAAGAAACGGACAAAGAGTTGACAAAAAAGCTTACAACACCTGGTATTCCCAGGCGGTCTCCCATCCAAGTACTAACCAGGCCCGGCCCTGCTTAGCTTCTGAGATCAGACGAGATCAGGCGTACTCAGGCCGGTGTGGTCGTAAGCGAGAAACTATCTCTTGGTGCACTATATAAAGTCAAAGTGAGTGTGATTAACAGCTGTTGCATTTTCACCATGTAGATAAGTATCTTTGTGTCAGTCAAAAAGTGGAAGAAATTGCATATACTGCAGCCATAATTTGTAGCACAGATTGTTGGATGAAATACAAACTAATCTTGCTTACTTATTTCAAAGCGAGGGCACATATTTCCGCCTTGTGGGAAGAAACGGACAAAGAGTTGACAAAAAGCTTACAACACCTGGTATTCCCAGGCGGTCTCCCATCCAAGTACTAACCAGGCCCGACCCTGCTTAGCTTCTGAGATCAGACGAGATCAGGCGTACTCAGGCCGGTGTGGTCGTAAGCGAGAAACTATCTCTTGGTGCACTATATAAAGTCAAAGTGAGTGTGATTAACAGCTGTTGCATTTTCACCATGTAGATAAGTATCTTTGTGTCAGTCAAAAAGTGGAAGAAATTGCATATTTTTTTTTTTTTTTTTTTTTTGGAAAAATAATTTTTATTTTCGTTTCATATTCAAATACAATTACAAATTTAGTGCATAACGTTGTACATAACATGGATACTTACAAACAGTATCAAAAAGTACCATAACAATATCAGAATACCAAAACTCCTTAAAAAAAAAAGTGCTGTTCAGCAGAACCTGACCAGTATTATTGGCCTATATTCGAGATTAACATGCCTCTAACAATCTCCAAAAACAATACAAACAATTCTATAAATACAAATATATACATATGCCAAAATGCACTCTGGATAAACCTCAGTGTATATAAAATATCTACAAAGGCTTAGTTTACATTCCAAATGTACCTATGTAATACACTTATATCGGTTATACACACATTTACAATGACGGGTAAATCCCTTTCCTTGGGTGCCGATGGTTTACATTCCAAATTAAAACCCTCCCGTGTACTGCCGAAAAACTACTATACTGCACCAAAGAAATTGCATATACTGCAGCCATAATTTGTAGCACAGATTGTTGGATGAAATACAAACTAATCTTGCTTACTTATTTCAAAGCGAGGGCACATATTTCCGCCTTGTGGGAAGAAACGGACAAAGAGTTGACAAAAAGCTTACAACACCTGGTATTCCCAGGCGGTCTCCCATCCAAGTACTAACCAGGCCCGGCCCTGCTTAGCTTCTGAGATCAGACGAGATCAGGCGTACTCAGGCCGGTGTGGTCGTAAGCGAGAAACTATCTTGGTGCACTATATAAAGTCAAAGTGAGTGTGATTAACAGCTGTTGCATTTTCACCATGTAGATAAGTATCTTTGTGTCAGTCAAAAAGTGGAAGAAATTGCATATACTGCAGCCATAATTTGTAGCACAGATTGTTGGATGAAATACAAACTAATCTTGCTTACTTATTTCAAAGCGAGGGCACATATTTCCGCCTTGTGGGAAGAAACGGACAAAGAGTTGACAAAAAGCTTACAACACCTGGTATTCCCAGGCGGTCTCCCATCCAAGTACTAACCAGGCCCGGCCCTGCTTAGCTTCTGAGATCAGACGAGATCAGGCGTACTCAGGCCGGTGTGGTCGTAAGCGAGAAACTATCTCTTGGTGCACTATATAAAGTCAAAGTGAGTGTGATTAACAGCTGTTGCATTTTCACCATGTAGATGTATCTTTGTGTCAGTCAAAAAGTGGAAGAAATTGCATATACTGCAGCCATAATTTGTAGCACAGATTGTTGGATGAAATACAAACTAATCTTGCTTACTTATTTCAAAGCGAGGGCACATATTTCCGCCTTGTGGGAAGAAACGGACAAAGAGTTGACAAAAAGCTTACAACACCTGGTATTCCCAGGCGGTCTCCCATCCAAGTACTAACCAGGCCCGGCCCTGCTTAGCTTCTGAGATCAGACGAGATCAGGCGTACTCAGGCCGGTGTGGTCGTAAGCGAGAAACTATCTCTTGGTGCACTATATAAAGTCAAAGTGAGTGTGATTAACAGCTGTTGCATTTTCACCATGTATCTTTGTGTCAGTCAAAAAGTGGAAGAAATTGCATATACTGCAGCCATAATTTGTAGCACAGATTGTTGGATGAAATACAAACTAATCTTGCTTACTTATTTCAAAGCGAGGGCACATATTTCCGCCTTGTGGGAAGAAACGGACAAAGAGTTGACAAAAGCTTACAACACCTGGTATTCCCAGGCGGTCTCCCATCCAAGTACTAACCAGGCCCGGCCCTGCTTAGCTTCTGAGATCAGACGAGATCAGGCGTACTCAGGCCGGTGTGGTCGTAAGCGAGAAATTATCTCTTGGTGCACTATATAAAGTCAAAGTGAGTGTGATTAACAGCTGTTGCATTTTCACCATGTAGATAAGTATCTTTGTGTCAGTCAAAAGTGGAAGAAATTGCATATACTGCAGCCATAATTTGTAGCACAGATTGTTGGATGAAATACAAACTAATCTTGCTTACTTATTTCAAAGCGAGGGCACATATTTCCGCCTTGTGGGAAGAAACGGACAAAGAGTTGACAAAAAGCTTACAACACCTGGTATTCCCAGGCGGTCTCCCATCCAAGTACTAACCAGGCCCGGCCCTGCTTAGCTTCTGAGATCAGACGAGATCAGGCGTACTCAGGCCGGTGTGGTCGTAAGCGAGAAACTATCTCTTGGTGCACTATATAAAGTCAAAGTGAGTGTGATTAACAGCTGTTGCATTTTCACCATGTAGATAAGTATCTTTGTGTCAGTCAAAAAGTGGAAGAAATTGCATATACTGCAGCCATAATTTGTAGCACAGATTGTTGGATGAAATACAAACTAATCTTGCTTACTTATTTCAAAGCGAGGGCACATATTTCCGCCTTGTGGGAAGAAACGGACAAAGAGTTGACAAAAAGCTTACAACACCTGGTATTCCCAGGCGGTCTCCCATCCAAGTACTAACCAGGCCCGGCCCTGCTTAGCTTCTGAGATCAGACGAGATCAGGCGTACTCAGGCCGGTGTGGTCGTAAGCGAGAAATTATCTCTTGGTGCACTATATAAAGTCAAAGTGAGTGTGATTAACAGCTGTT
This sequence comes from Oncorhynchus keta, assembly GCF_023373465.1. Taxonomy (NCBI): domain Eukaryota; kingdom Metazoa; phylum Chordata; class Actinopteri; order Salmoniformes; family Salmonidae; genus Oncorhynchus; species Oncorhynchus keta. The sequence goes on from NW_026281924.1 coordinate 3,730, forward strand.
GCATTTTCACCATGTAGATAAGTATCTTTGTGTCAGTCAAAAAGTGGAAGAAATTGCATATTGTGGGAAGAAACGGACAAAGAGTTGACAAAGCTTACAGCACCTGGTATT
>NW_026281925.1:0-16932 GCF_023373465.1 Oncorhynchus keta
TCCCTATATAGTACTGCGTTTGGGGAGCTCTGGTCCCTATATGGGTACTGGTTTTGGTCTTACTGGTTTTGAAGGGCTCTGGTCCCTATATAGTGCACTGGTTTTGAAGGGCTCTGGTCCTATATGGTGGACTGGTTTGGGGCTCTGGTCCTATAGTGCACTGGTTTTGAAGGGCTCCTGGTCCCTATATAGTGCACTGGTTTTGAAGGGCTCTGGTCCCTATATAGTGCACTGCGTTTGAAGGGCTCTGGTCCCTATATAGTGCACTGGTTTTGAAGGGCTCTGGTCCCTATATAGTGCACTGGTTTTGAAGGGCTCTGGTCCCTATAGTGCACTGCGTTTGAAGGGCTCTGGTCCCTATATAGTGCACTGGTTTTGAAGGGCTCTGGTCCTATATAGTGCACTGGTTTTGAAGGGCTCTGGTCCCTATAAGTGCACTGCGTTTTGAAGGGCTCTGTCCCTATATAGTGCACTGCATTTGAAGGGCTCTGGTCCCTATATAGTGCACTGGTTTTGAAGGGCTCTGGTCCCATATAGTGCACTGTGTTTGAAGGGCTCTGGTCCCTATATAGTGCACTGGTTTTGAAGGGCTCTGGTCCCTATATAGTGCACTGGTTTTGAAGGGCTCTGGTCCCTATATAGTGCACTGTTTTGAAGGGCTCTGGTCCCTATATAGTGCACTGGTTTTGAAGGGCTCTGGTCCCTATAGTGCACTGGTTTTGAGGGCTCTGGTCCTATATAGTGCACTGGTTTTGAAGGGCTCTGGTCCCTATATAGTGCACTGGTTTGAAGGGCTCTGGTCCCTATATAGTGCACTGGTTTTGAAAGGAGCTCCTGGTCCCTATATAGTGCACTGCGTTTGAAGGGCTCTGGTCCCTATATAGTGCACTGGTTTTGAAGGGCTCTGGTCCCATATAGTGCACTGGTTTTGAAGGGCTCTGGTCCCTATATAGTGCACTGGTTTTGAAGGGCTCTGGTCCCTATATAGTGCACTGGTGCTTGAAGGGCTCTGGTCCCTACTATAGTGCACTGGTTTGAAGGGCTCTGGTCCCTCCTATATAGTGCACTGGTTTTGAAGGGCTCTGGTCCTATATGGTGCACTGCTTTTGAAAGGGCTCTGGTCCTATATAGGGAATAGTATACCATTTGAGATGCAGGATTTATGTCGTTATAGTAAGCGTTTTAGACTTGAATGTGATTCACGCGTAACATAGCCAATCAATCGATATGTAGCACAACCTGATCAATGTATTTATAAAACCGTCTCGACTTCGTCTTGACCCGACTGACCGGACAAACACATTTTAAAAACAAGATCACAGTGGTGAAACTGTTAAAAATATCGTCATCCATTACAGTCTATAGCAGTTCCTCTATAGGTAGTCTATAGCAGTTCCTCTATAGGTAGTCTATAGCAGTTCCTCTATAGGTAGTCTATAGCAGTTCCTCTATAGGTAGTCTATAGCAGTTTATCTATAGGTAGTCTATAGCAGTTCCTCTATAGGTAGTCTATAGCAGTTCCTCTATAGGTAGTCTATAGCAGTTCCTCTATAGGTAGTCTATAGCAGTTCCTCTATAGGTAGTCTATAGCAGTTCCTCTATAGGTAGTCTATAGCAGTTTCTCTATAGGTAGTCTATAGCAGTTCCTCTATAGGTAGTCTATAGCAGTTTATCTATAGGTAGTCTATAGCAGTTCCTCTATAGGTAGTCTATAGCAGTTTATCTATAGGTAGTCTATAGCAGTTTATCTATAGGTAGTCTATAGCAGTTTATCTATAGGTAGTCTATAGCAGTTCCTCTATAGGTAGTCTATAGCAGTTCCTCTATAGGTAGTCTATAGCAGTTCCTCTATAGGTAGTCTATAGCAGTTCCTCTATAGGTAGTCTATAGCAGTTTCTCTATAGGTAGTCTATAGCAGTTCCTCTATAGGTAGTCTATAGCAGTTCCTCTATAGGTAGTCTATAGCAGTTCCTCTATAGGTAGTCTATAGCAGTTTATCTATAGGTAGTCTATAGCAGTTTATCTATAGGTAGTCTATAGCAGTTCCTCTATAGGTAGTCTATAGCAGTTTATCTATAGGTAGTCTATAGCAGTTTATCTATAGGTAGTCTATAGCAGTTCCTCTATAGGTAGTCTATAGCAGTTCCTCTATAGGTAGTCTATAGCAGTTTATCTATAGGTAGTCTATAGCAGTTCCTCTATAGGTAGTCTATAGCAGTTCCTCTATAGGTAGTCTATAGCAGTTTCTCTATAGGTAGTCTATAGCAGTTTATCTATAGGTAGTCTATAGCAGTTCCTCTATAGGTAGTCTATAGCAGTTTATCTATAGGTAGTCTATAGCAGTTTATCTATAGGTAGTCTATAGCAGTTCCTCTATAGGTAGTCTATAGCAGTTTATCTATAGGTAGTCTATAGCAGTTTATCTATAGGTAGTCTATAGCAGTTCCTCTATAGGTAGTCTATAGCAGTTCCTCTATAGGTAGTCTATAGCAGTTTCTCTATAGGTAGTCTATAGCAGTTCCTCTATAGGTAGTCTATAGCAGTTTATCTATAGGTAGTCTATAGCAGTTCCTCTATAGGTAGTCTATAGCAGTTTATCTATAGGTAGTCTATAGCAGTTTATCTATAGGTAGTCTATAGCAGTTCCTCTATAGGTAGTCTATAGCAGTTCCTCTATAGGTAGTCTATAGCAGTTTCTCTATAGGTAGTCTATAGCAGTTCCTCTATAGGTAGTCTATAGCAGTTCCTCTATAGGTAGTCTATAGCAGTTCCTCTATAGGTAGTCTATAGCAGTTCCTCTATAGGTAGTCTATAGCAGTTTATCTATAGGTAGTCTATAGCAGTTTATCTATAGGTAGTCTATAGCAGTTCCTCTATAGGTAGTCTATAGCAGTTTCTCTATAGGTAGTCTATAGCAGTTTATCTATAGGTAGTCTATAGCAGTTCCTCTATAGGTAGTCTATAGCAGTTCCTCTATAGGTAGTCTATAGCAGTTTATCTATAGGTAGTCTATAGCAGTTCCTCTATAGGTAGTCTATAGCAGTTCCTCTATAGGTAGTCTATAGCAGTTCCTCTATAGGTAGTCTATAGCAGTTTATCTATAGGTAGTCTATAGCAGTTTATCTATAGGTAGTCTATAGCAGTTTATCTATAGGTAGTCTATAGCAGTTCCTCTATAGGTAGTCTATAGCAGTTTATCTATAGGTAGTCTATAGCAGTTCCTCTATAGGTAGTCTATAGCAGTTCCTCTATAGGTAGTCTATAGCAGTTCCTCTATAGGTAGTCTATAGCAGTTCCTCTATAGGTAGTCTATAGCAGTTCTATCTATAGGTAGTCTATAGCAGTTTATCTATAGGTAGTCTATAGCAGTTTATCTATAGGTAGTCTATAGCAGTTTATCTATAGGTAGTCTATAGCAGTTCCTCTATAGGTAGTCTATAGCAGTTTATCTATAGGTAGTCTATAGCAGTTCCTCTATAGGTAGTCTATAGCAGTTTACTCTATAGGTAGTCTATAGCAGTTCCTCTATAGGTAGTCTATAGCAGTTCCTCTATAGGTAGTCTATAGCAGTTTATCTATAGGTAGTCTATAGCAGTTCCTCTATAGGTAGTCTATAGCAGTTTATCTATAGGTAGTCTATAGCAGTTCCTCTATAGGTAGTCTATAGCAGTTTATCTATAGGTAGTCTATAGCAGTTCCTCTATAGGTAGTCTATAGCAGTTCCTCTATAGGTAGTCTATAGCAGTTTATCTATAGGTAGTCTATAGCAGTTCCTCTATAGGTAGTCTATAGCAGTTTATCTATAGGTAGTCTATAGCAGTTCCTCTATAGGTAGTCTATAGCAGTTCCTCTATAGGTAGTCTATAGCAGTTTATCTATAGGTAGTCTATAGCAGTTTATCTATAGGTAGTCTATAGCAGTTTATCTATAGGTAGTCTATAGCAGTTTCTCTATAGGTAGTCTATAGCAGTTTATCTATAGGTAGTCTATAGCAGTTCCTCTATAGGTAGTCTATAGCAGTTTCTCTATAGGTAGTCTATAGCAGTTTATCTATAGGTAGTCTATAGCAGTTCATCTATAGGTAGTCTATAGCAGTTTATCTATAGGTAGTCTATAGCAGTTCCTCTATAGGTAGTCTATAGCAGTTTATCTATAGGTAGTCTATAGCAGTTCCTCTATAGGTAGTCTATAGCAGTTCATCTATAGGTAGTCTATAGCAGTTTATCTATAGGTAGTCTATAGCAGTTCCTCTATAGGTAGTCTATAGCAGTTTATCTATAGGTAGTCTATAGCAGTTCCTCTATAGGTAGTCTATAGCAGTTTATCTATAGGTAGTCTATAGCAGTTCCTCTATAGGTAGTCTATAGCAGTTCCTCTATAGGTAGTCTATAGCAGTTTATCTATAGGTAGTCTATAGCAGTTCCTCTATAGGTAGTCTATAGCAGTTTCTCTATAGGTAGTCTATAGCAGTTTATCTATAGGTAGTCTATAGCAGTTCCTCTATAGGTAGTCTATAGCAGTTTATCTATAGGTAGTCTATAGCAGTTCCTCTATAGGTAGTCTATAGCAGTTTATCTATAGGTAGTCTATAGCAGTTTATCTATAGGTAGTCTATAGCAGTTTATCTATAGGTAGTCTATAGCAGTTTATCTATAGGTAGTCTATAGCAGTTCCTCTATAGGTAGTCTATAGCAGTTTATCTATAGGTAGTCTATAGCAGTTCCTCTATAGGTAGTCTATAGCAGTTTATCTATAGGTAGTCTATAGCAGTTTATCTATAGGTAGTCTATAGCAGTTCCTCTATAGGTAGTCTATAGCAGTTTATCTATAGGTAGTCTATAGCAGTTCCTCTATAGGTAGTCTATAGCAGTTTATCTATAGGTAGTCTATAGCAGTTCCTCTATAGGTAGTCTATAGCAGTTTATCTATAGGTAGTCTATAGCAGTTTATCTATAGGTAGTCTATAGCAGTTTATCTATAGGTAGTCTATAGCAGTTTATCTATAGGTAGTCTATAGCAGTTCCTCTATAGGTAGTTTATAGCAGTTTATCTATAGGTAAGTCTATAGCAGGTTCATCTATAGGTAGTCTATAGCAGTTTATCTATAGGTAGTCTATAGCAGTTCCTCTATGGGTAGTCTATAGCAGTTCCTCTATAGGTAGTCTATAGTGCAGTTCCTCATAGGTAGTCTATAGCAGTTTATCTATAGGTAGTCTATAAAGCAGTTCCTCTATAGGTAGTCTATAGCAGTTCCTCTATAGGTAGTCTATAGCAGTTTATCTATAGGTAGTCTATAGCAGTTCCTCTATAGGTAGTCTATAGCAGTTTATCTATAGGTAGTCACATAGCAGTTTATCCATAGGTAGTCAGTAGCAGTTTATCTATAGGTAGTCTATAGCAGTTTATCTATAGGTAGTCTATAGTAGTTCCTCTATAGGTAGTCTATAGCAGTTTATCTATAGGTAGTCTATAGCAGTTTATCTATAGGTAGTCTATAGCAGTTTATCTATAGGTAGTCTATAGCAGTTTATCTATAGGTAGTCTATGGCAGTTTATCTATAGGTAGTCTATAGCAGTTCCTCTATAGGTAGTCTATAGCAGTTATCTATAGGTAGTCTATAGCAGTTCCTCTATAGGTAGTCTATAGCAGTTCCTCTATAGGTAGTCTATAGCAGTTCCTCTATAGGTAGTCTATAGCAGTTCCTCTATAGGTAGTCTATAGCAGTTCCTTCTATAGGTAGTCTATAGCAGTTTATCTATAGGTAGTCTATAGCAGTTTATCTATAGGTAGTCTATAGCAGTTCCCATAGGTAGTCTATAGCAGTTCCTCTATAGGTAGTCTATAGCGGTTCCTCTATAGGTAGTCTATAGCAGTTCCTCTATAGGTGAGTCTATAGCAGTTCCTCTATAGGTAGTCTATAGCAGTTCCCTCTATAGGTAGTCTATAGCAGTTTATCTTGCTAGGTAGTCTAGTTAGCAGTTTATCTATAGGTAGTCTATAGCAGTTTATCTATAGGTAGTCTATAGCAGTTTATCTATAGGTAGTCTATAGCAGTTTATCTTATAGGTAGTCTATAGCAGTTCCTCTATAGGTAGTCTATAGCAGTTTATCTATAGGTAGTCTATAGCAGTTTATCTATAGGTAGTCTATAGCAGTTCCTCTATAGGTAGTCTATAGCAGTTTATCTATAGGTAGTCTATAGCAGTTTATCTATAGGTAGTCTATAGCAGTTTATCTATAGGTAGTCTATAGCAGTTTATCTATAGGTAGTCTATAGCAGTTTATCTATAGGTAGTCTATAGCAGTTTATCTATAGGTAGTCTATAGCAGTTTATCTATAGGTAGTCTATAGCAGTTTATCTATAGGTAGTCTATAGCAGTTCCTCTATAGGTAGTCTATAGCAGTTTATCTATAGGTAGTCTATAGCAGTTTATCTATAGGTAGTCTATAGCAGTTTATCTATAGGTAGTCTATAGCAGTTCCTCTATAGGTAGTCTATAGCAGTTTATCTATAGGTAGTCTATAGCAGTTTATCTATAGGTAGTCTATAGCAGTTCCTCTATAGGTAGTCTATAGCAGTTCCTCTATAGGTAGTCTATAGCAGTTTATCTATAGGTAGTCTATAGCAGTTTATCTATAGGTAGTCTATAGCAGTTTCTCTATGGGTAGTCTATAGCAGTTCCTCTATAGGTAGTCTATAGCAGTTTATCTATAGGTAGTCTATAGCAGTTCCTCTATAGGTAGTCTATAGCAGTTCCTCTATAGGTAGTCTATAGCAGTTTATCTATAGGTAGTCTATAGCAGTTTATCTATAGGTAGTCTATAGCAGTTCCTCTATAGGTAGTCTATAGCAGTTCCTCTATAGGTAGTCTATAGCAGTTTATCTATAGGTAGTCTATAGCAGTTCCTCTATAGGTAGTCTATAGCAGTTTATCTATAGGTAGTCTATAGCAGTTCCTCTATAGGTAGTCTATAGCAGTTCCTCTATAGGTAGTCTATAGCAGTTTATCTATAGGTAGTCTATAGCAGTTTCATCTATAGGTAGTCTATAGCAGTTCCTCTATAGGTAGTCTATAGCAGTTTCTCTATAGGTAGTCTATAGCAGTTTATCTATAGGTAGTCTATAGCAGTTCCTCTATAGGTAGTCTATAGCAGTTTATCTATAGGTAGTCTATAGCAGTTCCTCTATAGGTAGTCTATAGCAGTTCATCTATAGGTAGTCTATAGCAGTTTATCTATAGGTAGTCTATAGCAGTTTATCTATAGGTAGTCTATAGCAGTTTATCTATAGGTAGTCTATAGCAGTTTATCTATAGGTAGTCTATAGCAGTTCCTCTATAGGTAGTCTATAGCAGTTTATCTATAGGTAGTCTATAGCAGTTTCTCTATAGGTAGTCTATAGCAGTTCCTCTATAGGTAGTCTATAGCAGTTTATCTATAGGTAGTCTATAGCAGTTTATCTATAGGTAGTCTATAGCAGTTTATCTATAGGTAGTCTATAGCAGTTTCTCTATAGGTAGTCTATAGCAGTTTATCTATAGGTAGTCTATAGCAGTTTATCTATAGGTAGTCTATAGCAGTTTATCTATAGGTAGTCTATAGCAGTTTATCTATAGGTAGTCTATAGCAGTTCCTCTATAGGTAGTCTATAGCAGTTTATCTATAGGTAGTCTATAGCAGTTTATCTATAGGTAGTCTATAGCAGTTTATCTATAGGTAGTCTATAGCAGTTCCTCTATAGGTAGTCTATAGCAGTTTATCTATAGGTAGTCTATAGCAGTTTATCTATAGGTAGTCTATAGCAGTTCCTCTATAGGTAGTCTATAGCAGTTCCTCTATAGGTAGTCTATAGCAGTTTATCTATAGGTAGTCTATAGCAGTTTATCTATAGGTAGTCTATAGCAGTTTCTCTATGGGTAGTCTATAGCAGTTCCTCTATAGGTAGTCTATAGCAGTTCCTCTATAGGTAGTCTATAGCAGTTTATCTATAGGTAGTCTATAGCAGTTCCTCTATAGGTAGTCTATAGCAGTTTCTCTATAGGTAGTCTATAGCAGTTTCTCTATGGGTAGTCTATAGCAGTTTCTCTATTGGTAGTCTATAGCAGTTCCTCTATAGGTAGTCTATAGCAGTTTCTCTATAGGTAGTCTATAGCAGTTTCTCTATGGGTAGTCTATAGCAGTTTCTCTATAGGTAGTCTATAGCAGTTTATCTATAGGTAGTCTATAGCAGTTCCTCTATAGGTAGTCTATAGCAGTTTCTCTATGGGTAGTCTATAGCAGTTTCTCTATAGGTAGTCTATAGCAGTTTATCTATAGGTAGTCTATAGCAGTTTACCTATAGGTAGTCTATAGCAGTTCCTCTATAGGTAGTCTATAGCAGTTCCTCTATAGGTAGTCTATAGCAGTTTATCTATAGGTAGTCTATAGCAGTTCCTCTATAGGTAGTCTATAGCAGTTCCTCTATAGGTAGTCTATAGCAGTTTATCTATAGGTAGTCTATAGCAGTTCCTCTATAGGTAGTCTATAGCAGTTCCTCTATAGGTAGTCTATAGCAGTTTATCTATAGGTAGTCTATAGCAGTTTATCTATAGGTAGTCTATAGCAGTTTATCTATAGGTAGTCTATAGCAGTTTCTCTATAGGTAGTCTATAGCAGTTCCTCTATAGGTAGTCTATAGCAGTTTCTCTATAGGTAGTCTATAGCAGTTTCTCTATAGGTAGTCTATAGCAGTTTATCTATAGGTAGTCTATAGCAGATTATCTCTAGGTAGTCTATAGCAGTTTCTCTCTAGGTAGTCTATAGCAGTTTATCTATAGGTAGTCTATAGCAGATTCTCTATGGGTAGTCTATAGCAGTTTATCTACAGGTAGTCTATAGCATGATTCTCTATGGGTAGTCTATAGCAGTTTATCTATAGGTAGTCTATAGCAGATTATCTATAGGTAGTCTATAGCAGTTTATCTATAGGTAGTCTATAGCAGATTATCTATAGGTAGTCTATAGCAGATTCTCTATGGGTAGTCTATAGCAGATTCTCTATGGGTAGTCTATAGCAGATTCTCGAGGCAAAAGACAGGAGATAACAGACAGGACGAGACAGACAGGAGGTAACAGACAGGAGGTAACAGACAGGAGGTAACAGACAGGAGGTAACAGACAGGAGGCAACAGACAGGAGGTAACAGACAGGAGATAACAGACAGGAGATAACAGACAGGAGGTAACAGACAGGAGGTAACAGACAGGAGGTAACAGACAGGAGGTAACAGACAGGAGGTAACAGACAGGAGGTAACAGACAGGAGGCAACAGACAGGAGGCAACAGACAGGAGGTAACAGACAGGAGGTAACAGACAGGAGGCAACAGACAGGAGGTAACAGACAGGAGGTAACAGACAGGAGGAGACAGGCAGGAGATAACAGACAGGGAGGCAGCAGACAGGAGGTAACAGACAGGAGGAGACAGACAGGAGGAGACAGGCAGGAGATAACAGACAGGAGGTAACAGACAGGAGGAGACAGGCAGGAGATAACAGACAGGAGGTAACAGACAGGAGGTAACAGACAGGAGGTAACAGACAGGAGGTGACAGACAGGAGGAGACAGATAGGAGGAGACAGACAGGAGGTAACAGACAGGAGGCAACAGACAGCAGGAGACAGACAGCAGGAGACAGACATCAGGAGACAGACAGGAGGAGACAGACAGCAAGCGACAGACAGCAGGAGAGACAGCAGGAGACAGACAGCAGGCAACAGACAGCAGGAGACAGACAGGAGGAGACAGACAGCAGGCAACAGACAGGAGGTAACAGACAGGAGGAGACAGACAGGAGGCAACAGACAGCAGGAGACAGACAGGAGGGAGACAGACAGCAGGAGACAGACAGGAGAGACAGACATCAGGAGACAGACAGGAGGAGACAGACAGCAAGCGACAGACAGCAGGACAGACAGCAGGAGACAGACAGCAGGCAACAGACAGGAGGTAACAGACAGGAGGGAGACAGACAGGAGGCAACAGACAGCAGGAGACAGACAGGAGGAGACAGACAGCAGGAGACAGACAGGAGGAGACAGACATCAGGAGACAGACAGGAGAGAGACAGACAGCAAGCAGACAGACAGCAGGAGAGAGCAGCAGGAGACAGACAGCAGGCAACAGACAGCAGGAGACAGACAGCAGGAGACAGACAGCAGATGACAGACAGCAGGAGACAGACAGCAGGAGACAGACAGGGAGGAGACAGACAGCAGGCGACAGACAGGAGAGCAACAGACAGGAGATAACAGACAGGAGGTAACAGACGGGGGTAACAGACAGGAGGTAACAGACAGGAGGTAACAGACAGGAGGTAACAGACAGGAGGCAACAGACAGGAGGTAACAGACAGGAGGTAACAGACAGGAGGTAACAGACAGGAGGTAACAGACAGGAGGTAACAGACAGGAGGTAACAGACAGGAGGCAACAGACAGGAGGTAACAGACAGGAGGTAACAGACAGGAGGCGACAGACAGGAGATAACAGACAGGAGGCAACAGACAGGAGGTAACAGACAGGAGGCAACAGACAGGAGGTAACAGACAGGAGGTAACAGACAGGAGGAGACAGACAGGAGATAACAGACAGGAGGCAACAGACAGGGAGGTAACAGACAGGAGGTAACAGACAGGAGGAGACAGACAGGAGATAACAGACAGGAGGCAACAGACAGGAGGTAACAGACAGGAGGTAACAGACAGGAGGTAACAGACAGGAGGAGACAGACAGGAGGGAGACAGACAGGAGGAGACAGACAGCAGGCGACAGACAGGAGGAGACAGACAGCAAGCGACAGACAGCAGGAGACAGACAGCAGGCGACAGACAGGAGGAGACAGACAGCAAGCGACAGACAGCAGGAGACAGACAGCAGGAGACAGACAGCAGGAGACAGACAGCAGGCGACAGACAGGAGGGAGACAGACAGCAAGCGACAGACAGCAGGAGACAGACAGCAGGAGACAGACAGCAGGGAGACAGACAGCAGGCGACAGACAGGAGGAGACAGACAGCAGGAGACAGACAGCAGGAGACAGACAGCAAGCTGACAGACAGGATCAAGGTACAGACCTTGCATTAAGTACTTTACATTCAGCAACACTGACACTTTGAAAACACCTTCCACTAAAAGTCGAAGTGCATTTTTCCACCTCTCTATCTATCTCCCTCTCATTCCTTACTACCAATTCAATTGAAAGGGCTTAATTGGCATGGGAAATATGTGTTTACATTGCCGAAGCAAGTGAAATAGATAATAAACAAAAGTGAGAAAAAAAATAATGAACAGTAAACATTCACTCACTAAAGTTTATATCTGTCTCTCAAATCTCGGTTGCTCCCTCCCCCTTTCTCTCTCTCCTCCCTCCCCCTTTCTCTCTCTCCTCCCTCCCCCTTTCACTCTCTCCTCCCTCCCCCTTTCTATCTCTCCTCCCTCCCCTCTCCCTCCCTCTCTCCCTCCTCCTCTCCCTCTCCCCCCGCTCCTCCATCCATCCTCCATCCTCCTCTCCCTCTCCCCCTCTCCTCCCTCCTCCTCTCCTCCCTCCTCCTCTCCCTCTCTCCTCTCCTCCCCCTCTCCTCCCTCCTCCTACTCCTCATCTCCTCCTCTCCCTCTCTCCTCTCCTCCCCCTCCTCTCCTCCCCTCATCCTCTCCTACCTCCCCCTCTCCTCCCTCCCCTCTCCTCCCTCCTCCTCCCCCTCTCCTCCCTCCTCTCCCTCTCCTCCCTCCTCCTCTCCCTCTCCTCCCTCCCCTCCCTCCTCCTCTCCTCTCCTCCCTCCCCTCCCTCCTCCTCTCCTCTCCTCCCTCCCTATCTCCTCTCTCCCCTCTCTCCTCCCTCCTCCCTCCTCTCCTCCTTCCCCTCTCCTACCTCCTCCTCCTCTCCTCCCTCCTTCTCTCCCTCTCTCCCTCCCCCTCTCCTCCTCCTCTCCTCCCTCCTCCTCGCTCCCCTCCCCCTCTCCTCCCTCCCCCTCTCCTCCTCCTCTCCTCCCTCCTCCTCTCCCTCTCTCCTCTCCTCTCCCCTGGGAAAAAGCCCTCCTGTCTGATTGAGCTCAAGTCCTCGTTTCTGCATCTGCCAACACAACGTGTCAGACTGTTTAAAATGTAGTTTTGTTGTTACTTGTAGTTGTTGTTTTTATGAGAAAGGCCCCTGTGGCAAAACTGTCTCATTGGCCCATTGTAAGAGAAAAAACACACTGTTTCAGTTACACCTGCAACCTTAAAAACATGTCTCCATTTACCTTCAATGCCTTCTCCTGTCCTCTCCCTCTCTCTCCCTTCACTGCCTTCTCCCTCTCCTCTCCCTCCCTTCACTGCCTTCTCCTCTCCTCTCTCTCCCTTCACTGCCTTCTCCTGTCCTCTCTCTCCCTTCACTGCCTTCTCCTCTCCTCTCTCTCCCTTCACTGCCTTCTCCTCTCCTCTCTCTCCTTCACTGCCTTCTCCTGTCCTCTCTCTCCCTCTCACTGCCTTCTCCTCTCCTCCTCTCCTTCACTGCCTTCCTCTGTCCTCTCTCTCCTTCCTTCACTGCCTTCTCCTCTCCTCTCTCTCCCTTCACTGCCTTCTCCTGTCCTCTCTCCCTCACTGCCTTCTCCTCTCTCCTCTCTCCCTTCACTGCTCTCTCCCCTTGTCCTCTCTCCCTTCACTGCCTTCTCCTCTCCTCTCTCTCTCCCTTCATCTGCCTCCTCCTCTGTCCTCTCTCCCTTCACTGCCTTCTCCTGTCCTCTCTCTCCCTTCACTGCCTTCTCCTCTCCTCTCTCTCTCCCTTCACTGCCTATCTCCTGTCCCTCCCTATATCACTGTCCTTCTCCTCTCCTCTCTCTCCCTTCACTGCCTTCTCATCTCTCCTCTCTCTCCCTTCACTGCCTATTCCTGTCCTCTTCTCCCTTCACTGTCCTTCTCCTCTCCTCTCTCCCTTCACTTCCTTCTCCTTGTCCCCTCCCCTTCACTGCCTTCTCCTGTCCTCTCTCCCTTTGCCATCTCCTCTCTCTCTACCATCTCCCTTCGAGACACTGCCTTCTCCTCTCCTCTCTCTCCTTCCTGCCTTCTCCTGTCCCTCTCTCCCTTCACTGCCTTCTCCTGTCCCTTCCTCTCCCTTCACTGCCTTCTCCTCTCCTCTCTCCCCTTCACTGCCTCTCCTCTCCCTCTCTCCCTCCTGCCATCTCCTCTCCTCTCTCTCCCTTCACTAACCCTTCTCCTGTCCCTCTCTCTCTCCCTTCACTGCCTTCTCCTTCTCCCTCTCTCTCCCTTCACTGCCTTCTCCTGTCCCTCTCTCTCCCTTCACTGCCTTCTCCTGTCCTCTCTCCCTATCACCCTTCTCCTCTCCTCTCTCTCCCTTCACTGCCTTCTCCTCTCCTCTCCTCTTCACTGCCTTCTCCTCTCCTCTCTCCTCCCCTTCACTGCCTTCTCCTGTCCTTCTCCCTCACTGCCTTCTCCTCTCCTCTCCCTCTCCTCTCTCTCTCTCTCTCTCCTCACTGCCTTCTCCTGTCCTCTCCTCTCACTGCCTCTCCTCTCCTCTCTCTCTCCCTTCACTGCCTTCTCCTGTCCTCCTCTCCCTTCCTGCCTTCTCCTGTCCTCCTCTCCCTTCCTGCCTTCTCCTCTCCTTCTCTCTCCTTCTCTCCTTCTCCTCTCCTCTCTCTCTCCTCCTCTGCCTTCTCCTGTCCTCTCTCTCCCTTCACTCCTTCTCCTCTCCTCTCCTCTCCCTTCTCTGCCTTCTCCTCTTCTCTCTCCTTCACTGCCTTCTCCTCTCCTCTCTCTCCCTTCACTGCCTTCTCCTCTCCTCTCTCCCTTCACTGCCTTCTCCTCTCCTCTCTCTCCTTCCTGCCTTCTCCTCTCCTCTCTCTCCTTCACTGCCTTCTCCTGTCCTCTCCTCTCCCTTCTACTGCCTTCTCCTGTCCTCTCTCTCCCTTCTACTGCCTTCTCCTCTCCTCTCTCTCCTTCACTGTCTTCTCCTCTCCTCTCTCTCCCTTCACTGCCTTCTCCTCTCCTCTCTCTCCTTCACTGCCTTCTCCTGTCCTCTCTCTCCCTTCTCCTTCTCCTCTCTCTCCCTTCCTGCCTTCTCCTTCTCCATTTACATTTACTTCGTCATTTCAGACGCTCTTCTCCAGAGCTACTCATTCTCCTCTCCTTCTCCCTCCTCTGCCTTCTCCTCTCCTCTCTCTCCCTTCACTGCCTTCTCCTGTCCTCTCTCTCCTCTCCTCTCTCCCTTCTGCCTTCTCCTCTCCTCCTCTCCCTTCACTGCCTTCTCCTCTCCTCTCTCTCCTTCACTGCCTTCTCCTGTCCTCTCTCTCCTTCCTTGTCCTCTCTCTCCCTTCACTGCCTTCTCCTCTCCATTTACATTTACATTTGTCATTTAGCAGACGCTCTTATCCAGAGCGACTTACTCTCCTCTCTCTCCCTTCACTGCCTTCTCCTCTCCTCTCTCCTCCCTTCACTGCCTTCTCCTGTCCTCTCTCTCCTCTCCTCTCTCTCCTTCACTGCCTTCTCCTCTCCTCTCTCCCTTCACTGCCTTCTCCTCCTCTCTCTCTCCCTTCCTGCCTTCTCCTCTCCTCTCTCTCCCTTCACTGCCTTCTCCTGTCCTCTCTCCTCTCCTCTCTCCCTTCACTGCCTTCTCCTCTCCTCTCTCTCCCTTCACCTGCCTCCTCCTCCTCTCTCTCTCTCCTTCACTGCCTTCCTCCTCTCCTCTCTCTCCCTTCACTGCCTTCTCCTGTCTCTCTCTCCTTCACTGCCTTCTCCTGTCCTCTCTCTCCCTTCATTGCCTTCTCCTGTCCTCTCTCCTAGAGGCTATATACAGTAGAGAGGCTATATACAGTAGAGAGGCTATCATATAGCAAGTGAGCCTATATGCAGTAGAGAGGCTATATACAGTGGGGAGGCTATATCAGTGGAGAGGCTATACTGTGAGGGGCTGTGTGCAGTAGAGGCTATATAACAGTAGAGAGGCTATATACAGTAGAGAGAGTATACAGTAGGAGGCTATATGAGAAGAGGCTATATACAGTAGAGGGCTATATGCAGAGAGACTATATACAGTAGGAGAGGCTATATACTGTAGAGGGGCTATATACAGTAGAGAGGTTGTATACAGTAGAGAGGCTATATACAGCAGAGAGGCTATATACAGTGAGAGGCTATATACAGTAGAGGATATACAGTCTGAGAGGCTATATACATAGAGAGGCTATATACAATAGAGAGGCTATATACAGTAGAGAGGCTATATACAGTAGAGAGGCTATCTCTATGTAGTGAGGCTATATACAGTAGTGAGGCTATATACAGACACGGTTAGTCAGGCTGGATTGAGGTAGTACGTACATGTAGATGGTTAGTGACTCATTTATTTTTTATTTTGTTTTCACCTTTATTTAACCAGGTAGGCTAGTTGAGAACAAGTTCTCATTTGCAACTGCGACCTGGCCAAGATAAAGCATAGCAGTGTGAACAGACAACACAGAGTTACACATGGAGTAAACAATTAGCAAGTCAATAACACAGTAGAAAAAAATGGGCAGTCTATATACAATGTGTGCAAAAGGCATGAGGAGGTAGGCGAATAATACAATTTTGCAGATTAACACTGGAGTGATAAATGATCAGATGGGCATGTACAGGTAGAGATATTGGTGTGCAAAAGAGCAGAAAAGTAAATAAATAAAAACAGTATAAAAACAGTATGGGAATGAGGTAGGTGAAAAAGGGTGAGCTATTTACCTATAGACTATGTACAGCTGCAGCGATCGGTTAGCTGCTCGGATAGCTGATGTTTGAAGTTGGAGAGGGAGATAAAAGTCTCCAACTTCAGCGATTTTGCAATTCGTTCCAGTCACAGGCAGCAGAGTACTGGAACGAAGGCGGCCAAATGAGGTGTTGGCTTTAGGGATGATCAGTGAGATACACCTGCTGGAGCGCGTGCTACGGATGGGTGTTGCCATCGTGACCAGTGAACTGAGATAAGGCGGAGCTTTACCTAGCATGGACTTGTAGATGACCTGGAGCCAGTGGGTCTGGCGACGAATATGTAGTGAGGGCCAGCCGACTAGAGCATACAAGTCGCAGTGGTGGGTGGTATAAGGTGCTTTAGTGACAAAACGGATGGCACTGTGATAGACTGCATCAGTTTGCTGAGTAGAGTGTTGGAAGCCATTTTGTAGATGACATCGCCGAAGTCGAGGATCGGTAGGATAGTCAGTTTTACTAGGGTAAGCTTGGCAGCGTGAGTGAAGGAGGCTTTGTTGCGGAATAGAAAGCCGACTCTGGATTTGATTTTTGATTGGAGATGTTTGATGTGAGTCTGGAAGGAGAGTTTGCAGTCTAGCCAGACACCTAGGTACTTATAGATGTCCACATATTCAAGGTTGGAACCATCCAGGGTGGTGATGCTAGTCGGGCATGCGGGTGCAGGCAGCGATCGGTTGAAAAGCATGCATTTGGTTTTACTCGCGTTTAAGAGCAGTTGGAGGCCACGGAAGGAGTGCTGTATGGCATTGAAGCTCGTTTGGAGGTTGGATAGCACAGTGTCCAATGACGGGCCGAAAGTATATAGAATGGTGTCGTCTGCGTAGAGGTGGATCAGGGAATCGCCCGCAGCAAGAGCAACATCATTGATATATACAGAAAAGAGTCGGCCCGAGAATTGAACCCTGTGGCACCCCCATAGAGACTGCCAGAGGACCGGACAGCATGCCCTCTGATTTGACACACTGAACTCTGTCTGCAAAGTAATTGGTGAACCAGGCAAGGCAGTCATCCGAAAAACCGAGGCTGTTGAGTCTGCCGATAAGAATTTGGTGATTGACAGAGTCGACTATGCATATATAATGAACAGAGAGTAGCAGTAGTGTAAAACAGGGGTTGGCGGGTGGTGGGACACAATGCAGATAGCCCGGTTAGCCAATG